>NC_057813.1:381964042-381990069 GCF_018294505.1 Triticum aestivum
CCCCTGCAGGGATTGAACTTTCGAAAGCCGTGCCCGCGGTTATGGGCAGATGGGAATTTGTTAATGTCCGGTTGTAGATGACTTGAACTAAACTTAATTAAAATGAATCAACCGTGTGTGTTACCGTGATGGCCCCTTCTCGGCGGAGTCCGGGAAGTGGACACGGTGTTGGAGTTATGCTTGCGCAGGATGTTCTTTTAGCTTCTCGCTCGTGCTTCGCCTTCTCTTCTCGCTCTCTTTTGCATGTAAGTTAGCCACCACATATGCTAGTCGCTTGCTGCAGCTCCACATATATTTGCCTTATCCATTCCTATGAGCTTAAATAGTCTTGATCGCGTGGGTGTGAGATTGCTGAGTCCCTGTGGCTCACAGATACTACAACTCCAGATGCAGGTCCAGGTGATTCCGCTCCAGTTGACGATTACGAGCTCAGGTGGGAGTTCGACGAGGACTCTCAGCGATATTACGTGTCCTTTCCAGATGATCAGTAGTGGTGCCTAGTTGGGGTTATCGATTCAGGACCTTGTCGCATGTTGGGGGTCTTTTCTATTTTGGCGCCGTAGTCGGGCCCTGAGTGTTTGCTTGATGGATGTTATTTATGTACTCTGATGTGACGTGGCGAGTGTAAGCCAACTATGTTATCTCCCCCTTTTGTTATATATTGCATGGGATGTTGTAATGATTGCCTGACTTGCGACATTGCTTTCAATGCGGTTATGCCTCTAAGTCGTGCCTCGACACGTGGGAGCTATAGACGCATCGAGGGCGTTACACTTCACCACTGACGACGACGGCGTGGTCGTAGCCGCCGATGAGGGCGAAGTGGTGAATGGCCCGGGCGCTGGTGAGGGCGGAATGGTGAATGACCCAGGTGCTGTTGGCGGCGACGTAGGAGGCGACGGCGAGGCCAGCGACGCCAGCGGTGGCTCCGGAGGTGTCCCCGGGGATGCATTGGGGGATTTATCTGCTGACCATGTGATGTTCTTGTTTTTATCCTGCGTAGAGAAAGTTCGGGCTAGGCCCAAAAGGTTGTAAGAGCATTTTGGGAGGGGGAGCCCCTCGTGTAAAAACTTGCAGTTAGCGTATTTGTAGACACGATATCACCCATGTGCCTGCGTCGGGCGACTGGTTTATGGCGAGCCGACTGGCTTGTTTGCCTTTGACCCGCATGGGCCCTTAGTTAGCCTGCAGAGGGTCACGGCGTCCTGAGCGTCCCTTGAGCGAGCCTGTTGGACCTGCAAGTAAATCCTCCTGAGAGGGCGTGCCGACGGCAGTCTGGGCTGCGTTCATGCTAGGCCTGGCCCGTCACGCGAGGGGCTCGCGATGGGAGGCAGCTGAAGCTCGGACAAACGTAAAGCGGCAACAAGAACGCAAGAGATTGCTCGAACGAGACTAAACACCCCTTCCCCGGACACACGCAAGTTCTAAGCTCAAATCCAACTTAAATCCAAACAGGGAAAAGCAACAACCAAGGGGAAAGCAGGAAAAGCAGAAAAAGCCGTGTCCGGCACCTAGTCTAGTCTTTAACGTCTTCTCACCAGCGCGGAGCTAAGTGCTGCCACTGGGCATGGGCGGGAGCCCCCGAGGCCCGAGGGCGGCTCTCCGGAGACTCTGGGGCGTGTACAACCCCACTCATTATTACGTGAGAGTGTCACGGGGCGGCGAGCTTCACAGGCACTGGGCCTTCTTCACACGTACCAGCCTTGCTTCATATCACCAGACGAGGGCCCCGCCTTGCGCCACACTCTATCGCCACCGATGACGGCTGGAGACCGAGGACGCCGCCGATGGGATAGAGCGGTCGCCAGCGGTTCCCCCGACGACCACGGGTCCTCTGCCGGGGGTAGGCCCTGGGGCACCTCCCCGGCAGAGGGCCTATCTCCTGAGGGTGCCTTGCTCCGAGCGCCACGTGGGCGAGGCCGGATCTCGGCCCCTCTCCTGCAGCCCCTGATGCCCTCCTCCTGAGGGGTGGGGAACTGCTGGATTGGGGCAGCCACCCGCGACGACGACCTGTACCTCTTGCGATCCATGGTTAGCGTATGCCTGTTCCTGAGGGATTAGCGGTACCCGATAGTCACTGCCTCCGGCGCGGTCGATGGGGCCTTCCCTTGGCTCCTGAAAGAGCTTAGCCTCGGGTGCTTCTTCTCCCCAGCCTGGGCCGAGGAACTGGCCATGGTCTTCCTCCTGCGCGTGTCCTTGATCCATCATGTGTGGCACATACGCTTCCGAGGCCGCCGCCCCGAATGCCTCGCCATAGTGCCCCATGTGCCACGCAGTTCTGCTCGTGATGCCAACCTGGGAGTGGTAGCATGGCGGCTCACCGGGACCGTGGGCTATAGTGGATCCCCCTTCGTAGGTCGGAGGCGGAGGCGGCACCGTTGGTGGCCAGGCGCTGAGGGCCAGGTTGGTGTTGGAGTGGCCCTGGAATACGCTGGGAGCTGTGCGGGCGCGTGTGGGGCCTCCGTGCGGTCCACCTTGGGCCTGAGGCGACAACTGGGTGCAGAAGGGGGGAGCCCCTGAAGCGGCGGATCCCAGGAGCTCTGCCACCCGCTCCAGTAGTACGTCGCGGCCTCCCTCCAGCAGCCTGCATTGTAGTAGTTCCTGAGCTACCGTGAGCGCGGCCCTTGAGTTTGCCTGCTCTCACCGTGAGTACGGCGCCGCGGCCGCGGCGTGGCTCGAGGCCATCGCCGCCGACCGCACCTGCCGCAGTGTGAGGGCTGGTGTCGCGTGACCACGTCGCCCGCGGCCCACAGCGCCCTACGGACCGGGGGCTGCCTGGGGCACGGGGTTGAGGTCGCCCCGGGCAAGCGGCTCTGCATGGGCGGGCCAGGCCGCCCAGGGATCTGGGTTGCCCGTGTGGTCGCCGGACATGATGATGATGCGACGGGCGGCGAAATGCGAGGCGACGAAGAGCAGATTCCGGCACACCCCTACCTAGCGCGCCAAATGTCGGATTTCGGGTTCCGGCAGACCCTTGAGGTTCGAACACTGGGGTGCGCGTGGAGATCACACCCTCAGCCTTCCCATGTTTCACCGCCTCGCTAGGATCTAAACTACTCGAAGAACAGCACAAGGGACACAAGATTTATACTGGTTCAGGCCACCATTGTGGTGTAATACCCTACTCCAGTTTGTGGTATGTGGATTGCCTCTGGGGCTGATGAGGAACAGTACAAGGGAAGAACAGCCTCATGAGGGTCTGCTCTTGACTGGTGCGATGAACTGATAGAGGGGTTCAGTCGCCTCTCTCTCTCTCTCTCTCTCTCTCTCTCTCTCTCTCTCTCTCTCTCTCTTTCTCTGGCTGATCTCTCGCCCCCCTACCTTGTGGGTGGCTAGTTCTATTTATAGGCGAAGGCCCCGGGCCTCTTCCCAAATATTGAGCGGGAAGGGCACCAACAATTGGCCATTTTGAAGGGGAACATCTAGTACACTTATCCTGACTAAAGTTGGTCCTCGCCTGCCAAAAGACCCTGATGATGACGCTGGCTTGGGCTCCACGATGACCTCCATTCTGCCGTCCTGCTGGTCTTGGTCGTGTTGCACCAAAATGGTTGCCTTTGCTTGATTCCCTTGCCTGCGCTTGCCCCCTTTGCACCAAAGGGGAAACAAGGACTCTGCGCAGGCCGGCGCCCGCCTGGCGCCCGCCTGGCCTTGGTCGTCATGGCTTGCGTCACGGGCACCTCGTGAGGTACCCCACCTTGATCTCTCCGCCTCCTCGTGAGCCAGCCTAACGAGGCCGCGCCTGAGGAAGCCTCATGTCATCTGCCCCGCGAGGCTTGGCCCCTCGCGAGGGTCTTGAACATGTGTTGATGAAGATGGGCCGCACTGGGCCACTCCTTGAGCCATGCCGCAGGCCGCAGGCAGGCAAGTCTGGGTACCCCCGTTCCCAGAACGCCGACAGGCATAGAGGCACAACTAGCGAGTGTGTGTGTGTGTGTGTGTTTGAAAGAGGAGTAGATAGAATATTATCAAGATCGATGTGCCACCCTACTCCTTCGGTGCCGGGTAGTGTGTGTGTGTGTGTGTATGTGTGTTTGAGAGAGAATCCAGTCGATAGATTAGTATCAAGATCGAGGTGTCACACTACTCCTTCGGTGCCGGGTAGTGTGTGTGTGTGTGTGTGTGTGTGTTTGAGAGAGAAGCCAGTCGATAGATTAGTTTCAAGATCGAGGTGTCACCCTACTCTTCGGTGTTGGGAAGTGTGGGTGTGGGGGGGGGGCAGTGACACTCACATGTCTCTACTCTTTTAGGAAAACATAGTTGGTCATGATGGTGTTCCTGCCATCTTGCAATATAGGCCATCTGATTTATATCCGACGGACAGGAAGGAAAATATGGCAATTTTGCAAAAAGATACCCACACCCCTCTCCGCATTTGCAAATAAGGCATTCCCTCGTTCATCCTTTTCTCCCAGAAGATAAACTTCTCATACAAATGCATCTTGATGTTCCGTGCAACGCATGGGCATCTTGCTAGTAGGGAGAAGGAGTTTGTGTGACACATATCTAGCTATATTAAGGGATAGGTAGATAACATATGTGTGAGAGACATTATTATACTTTGAGACATTAGTGGCTGTGGGTGGGCGGAATTAAAGGGGTGGGCGTGTTAGACATAGAGAGCGTGTGTGTTTTTGTGTGAGAGACTTGTAGGACGGGGTAGACAGACGAATTTAACCCTGACGGAGGGAGAGAAATACACGAAGTGCATGTGTGTGATTCCGATGCCCACAGGGAAATGAGATATGTATGCGTGTGAGAGAGATTGCACAATTCATTAACATATCACTATCTAGCGATCGTGGACGTGCATCGCTTGAACATAAGTCAATATCTACTTCGTATCGTGACCAAAGGTACAATATCGATTCAACGCTATAAAGATTGGACACTCACATATCACATTTTTTCTGTTTAAATAAACCTTTTCAGTTGTACATGCCAAAGTTACAGTGATGTTTTTCCAAACAACCAATGTAGCTATCATGTACATGCACCATTGTTACTCTTGCATTCAAATTCATTAGTCTTGGATGATTTAAGTTTCTATTTTGAAGTAATATATGTAATATTCATATATGAATTCAACGGGTACGCAATTTATGAAATGGAGGCTATGTAATCATATGAGGTAACACTTTTAAGTAGCTGACTACAATATCCATTTCTTTTTGTGCGCCTCTACACTAACACGTCAATGCATTATGTTTAAAGTAAATAACCAATGGCACTAAATTATCTATTTACCCGAGAAATACATAGGCTGAGCATTTGATCCCTTTTTTTTGTGAACGCGGCACTACACCCGTACGATTGGCCGCGCCCATGTGAACGTCCAAGTTATCGGCGCATCATCCCGAGTTATTGTATTTTTTCTGGGGTGGACTTCACACCAGTAATTAACTGCTGACGCATGCCCCGTGTACATAGTCTAGCATGACCTTCCCGCTAGCATGGTCCAAAATTAGTTGAAACTAGATACGAACGATCCCGCGGGTGGTAAAATCGCCCGCCTCCTTCTAAAATTTCCACCACCTTAGTCTTTAGCATGCGAAATCCCCCTTTTGTCCTTGGTGCACAGAGACCAACAGTTACAATACCGCCCTCATCTACATGATATGTCGGGGCTGCTTTGGTAACTTCCGGTTCCCCCACTACACAGCACCCCCATTTCCTTTCCCCCTCCCGCAAAAACGACTAACTCCACAGCACCAGAGCATCTTACATCACGCCATCCGTACTTCATCGCCCTTTCTCCCCTCCCCTCTCGAAACCCTAGACTGCTCATCCACCGCCGTACCATAGCCCATTCACTGCCAGTGGCGTCCACCTTACCGGATCTGCTTCTGCGGCCGCATCTACCCCTCCACCTCCCCTAGAAACAAGTAGACTACTCATCCACCACTGTACCATAGCCCATTCAGTGCCGGCTTGTCCACAGCGCCGGATCTGCTTCGCTGGTACTCTCGTCAACCGCCGCGCATCTGCAGTGGCTCATTCGTACTCCCCACCGGAGACGCTTCGTCCACACCCCCCGGAGCCGTCCCACCGACGCCCCCGTCAACGGCCTCTGATCCTCTTCGCCGACACCTTCCTCAAACATACCGGAGCCGCTTCGCCGACACCTTCCTCAACCCTACCGGAGCCGCTTCGCCGACACCATCGTCAACCCTACCGGAGTAGCTTCGCCTATACCATTCTCAACCGTACCGGGGCCACTTTGCCAACTCACAAGTCCACGGCCTCTGATCCGCTTCCTCGCACCCTCATCCAACCTACCGGAGCAGCTTTTGACGCCCCGTCCACGGCCGCAGATCCGCATCATCGACAGCACCCTTAACCCAACCACCGGAGCAGCTTCTGACGCCCCTCCACGGCCGTAGATCTGCATCGTCGACACCATCCTTAACCCAACCACTAGAGCAGCTTCTGACACCCCGTCCACGGCCGCAGATCCGCGTCATCGACACCATCCTTAACCCAACCACTGGAGCAGCTTTACCTATGCCCTCGTCCACGGCCATAGATCCGCTTCGCCCACACCGTAGTCCACCCTACCGGAGCCGCTCCACAAACACCCTACTCAACGGTTCTAGATCTCCTTACCGGACCCGACAGCTAGCGTAGCGTCATCACCCTCGACGTTTCTAACCTGATTCCCATCGTCTGGAGAGATGCCAAGCACCCGCCATGGCCTAGGTACTTGTCACCTTTAAACCCGTCTAGCATCACCTATCCGATGTACTTCAAATATACTAACCGGTCGCTGTTACCTATTATGCAGCTGGCAAAAACTACAAGGACCACTACTAGGAAAAGGCCTACTAGTAGCGCACCAGTTTTTCCTACTAATGGCGCACTACTAGTGCGCCACTAGTATTATATACTAATGGCGCACCACTGGTGCGCCATTAGTATCTGGTATACTAATGGCGCACCACGCCGTGCGCCATTAGTATAGAGCAACATGCGCCATTAGTATGCCTCCCAGGGGGCCATATTTACCCATGTGCTTTGGCATACTAATGGCGCACTGTGCGGTGATGCGCCATTAGTATCCTTTGGCATACTAATGGCGCACTGTGGGGTGATGCACCATTAGTATCCTTTGGCATACTAATGGCGCACTTTGGGGTGATGTGCCATTAGTATGAATATTAGTTTTTTTACTTTTCTAATTTTTGCACAGGTTACAAAATATATTATTGGACAGAATATAGACAGCACCACACAGCAACATCAGATTCATCGAATACAATAGAAGATTAGTCTCCGAATACAATTCATCATATTAGTCTCCGAATTCAAAAGACCGAACAAAGATAGAACATTACAAGTCTCAAGACCGCGAGTAGCGAGTTTGTCATCACATTACAAGTCGGTATCGATCATCTAAACTACCATCACATAGAAGAGAGCTGTGGTCATCACGGTGAGCATCATCGCGATGAAACTGGTCTTCATCTAGTTCCTCCAACACTCCCTCCTCTCTCCCGCTAGATAGCGGGCGTATCTAGATTCCATCTCCGCCCTGGTGGTGTACCCTTTGTAACTGTTACCGCTGAAACGGTGAACCTGTCTCCGACACTCCTCCCAGTCGTCGTAGACTCCGGGAACCTTACCCTTGTACACGACATACGACGGCATCTCTATGCACAAGCCAAACAACAGACAATACATAAGCAATATATAAGTATGCAACAAAAGGATCGGAAGAGAAAAGCAAGACATTAATAGCACGATTCATGGTCCTACTAATAAATAGAATCAATTACATCTAAGTTGAACGACTGTCCAAACCAAAGACACATACAAGTTCATTAAAGTTTAATTACAACATGAGCTAATCGATGTTTCAGAACTACACATAGCATCACTACTTTCGACTCGAATCATGGGACCGGAGCATGGATGAAGTCGCCGTCTTTCGTGATGGTCATGAAGTCGCGGGCGTTGTCAGCCTGCATTTGTAGCGTTGTGTCTATCTCACTGTTGGACGGTTGATATCTGAGGTAGAACTGCCCTGAGGTACAAAGGACATCTTGATGGATGATTTTTGCAAACTCCGACTGGATGCGAAAGAATTCTTGTCGGAGGTCCGCGTCCTGGATTGCCGCCAAGCTTGCGGCCCAATCTTTGACATTATTTGGTAGCAGAAGGTGATTATGGTCCCGTATGATCGCCCACATGTGATGGAGGGCATAGTAGGCATCCTTCTGACCGCCAAGCGGCTTCTCGACGCAGGGGAACGTCGTATTGTGGGTGAACACGTGCCTACTGTACCTACGAACTGGCCTCTTAAAGGTGCCTCCAGATGTGGTGTAGCCGAGGAGAGCATCATCAAGAACTTTCTTGATATTTGTGTAGTCTATCTTGGAGTCACGGTCCGGGTCGAAATACGTGGCCATGGAATATTTCGGGCTTAAGAGGATGAGTGTGCAATGTGTGTCACTGCACAGAACACGGAATGTTAGAAAAAAAGAACGATCAAAATCTAAGAAATCATATGTTACGGGGCGGTGAGGGGATGACTTACTCAGGAAAGTAAGGCACGAGGAAGTTATCCTTATCTGGGTTTGCCAGAATGACGCCTTCGAGCTTTGAACTGATGACCCACAAGTATAGGGGATCTATCGTAGTCCTTTCGATAAGTAAGAGTGTCGAACCCAACGAGGAGCAGAAGGAAATGATAAGCGGTTTTCAGTAAGGTATTCTCTGCAAGTACTGAAATAAGTGGTAGCAGATAGTTTTGTGATAAGATAAATGGTAACGAGCAACAAGGAACAAAAGTAAATAAAGTGCAGCAAGGTGGCCCAATCCTTTTTGTAGCAAAGGACAAGCCTGGACAAACTCTTATAATAGTAAAAGCGCTCCCGAGGACACATGGGAATATTGTCAAGCTAGTTTTCATCACGCTCATATGATTCGCGTTCAGTACTTTGATAATTTGATATGTGGGTGGACCGGTGCTTGGGTACTGCCCTTACTTGGAAAAGCATCCCACTTATGATTAACCTCTATTGCAAGCATCTGCAACTACAACAAAAGTATTAAGGTAAGCCTAACCATAGCATGAAACATATGGATCCAAATCGGCCCCTTACGAAGCAACGCATAAACTAGGGTTTAAGCTTCTGTCACTCTAGCAACCCACATCTACTTATTACTTCCCAATGCCTTCCTCTAGGCCCAAATAATTGTGAAGTGTTATGTAGTCGATGTTCACATAACACCACTAGAGGTTAGACAACATACATCTTATCAAAATATCGAACGAATACCAAATTCACATGACTACTAATAGGAAGACTTCTCCCTTGTCCTCAGGAACAAACGTAACCACTCACAAAGCATATTCATATTCATAATCAGAGGGGTAATAATGTGCATAAAGGATCTGGACATATGATCTTCCACCAAATAAACCAACTAGCATCAACTACAAGGAGTAATCAACACTACTAGCAACCTACTAGCACTAATCCCGGACTTGGAGACAAGAATTGGATACAAGAGATGAACTAGGGTTTGGAGATGAGATGGTGCTGGTGAAGATGTTGATGGAGATTGCCCTCTCCCGATGAGAGGAGCGTTGGTGACGACGATGGTGATGATTTCCCCCTCCCGGAGGGAAGTGTCCCCGGCAGAACAGCTCTGCCGGAGCCCTAGATTGGTTCCGCCAAGGTTCCGCCTCGTGGCGGCGGAGTCTCGTCCCGAAAGGTTGCCTTCTATTTTTTTCTCATCGAAAAACTTCATATAGGAGAAGATGGACGTCGGAGAGCCACCAGGGGGCCCACGAGGTAGGGGGCGCGCCCAGGGGGGGAGGGCGCGCCCCCCACCCTCATGAGCAGGGTGTGGGCCCCCTGGCCTTCATCTTTGGCAACGATTTTTCTTTATTTATTTTAAGACATTCCGTGGAGTTTCAGGACTTTTGGAGTTGCACAGAATAGGCCTTCAATATTTGCTCCTTTTCCAGCCCAGAATTCCAGCTGCCGGCATTCTCCCTCTTTATGTAAACCTTGTAAAATAAGAGAGAATAGCCATAAGTATTGTAACATAACGTGAAATAACAGCCCATAATGCAATAAATATTGATATAAAAGCATGATGCAAAATGGACGTATCAACTCCCCCAAGCTTAGACCTCGCGTGTCCTCAAGCGAAAAGCCGATAACAATAAATATGTCCTCATGTTTAGAGGTAGAGGCATCGATAAAAATAAAATACGGACATGAAGGCATCATGATTATTTCCATAACAGCAACATAAATAGATTTTTGTCATATGATTACTCATGTTCAAGTGATGATCTTTTCACAAAGCTAAAGTATGAATCAGAAACCTTATTGAGCACCAACAAATTATAACCTCAGTCATTGAAGCAATTGCAATTTATCATAACATCGGAAAGAGGCTATGTCAGAGCTTAAAAGCAAGTCCACATACTCAACTATCACTTAGTCCTTCATAATTGCTAACACTCACGCAATACTTGTGGTTACGTAGTTTTAGTTGGCCACAGAGAAAGATAGGGGCTTATAGTTTTGCCCCACAACCTTTTACCTCAAGGGTAATGTCAACAATAATAATTCATGCTCCCCCACATCCAATTAGATATATATATCATGTTCTTTCCAACATGCTGAGCTTGACAAAGGATAAAATGAAAAAGGAAAGGTGAAGATCACCGTGACTCTTGCATAAGGTAAAGGATAATAATAAAAGATAGGCCCTTCACAGAGGGAAGCAGAGGTTGTCATGCGCGTTTAGGGTTGATGCACAAAATCTTAATGCAAAAGAACGTCACTTTATATTGCCCCTTGTATGTGAACCTTTATTATGCAGTCCGTCGCTTTTATTGCGTCCATAACAAGTTCGTTCAAAGTTTATTTTCTCCGCACTAATAAGTCATGCATATTTAGAGAGCAATTTTTATTGCTTGCACCAATGACAACTTACTTGAAGGATCTTACTCAATCCATAGGTAGATATGGTGGACTCTCATGGCAAAACCGGTTTAAGGGTATTTGGAAGCACAAGTAGTATTTCAACTTAATGTTGAGAATTTTGCTAGCATGAGGGGGGAAAGGCAAGCTCAACACGGTAGAGGAACCATGACAACATACTTTATCTCAGATGTAAGAAAACATAACTCATTATGTTGTCTTCCTTGTCCAACCTCAACTCTTTAGCATGTCATATTTTAATGAGTGCTCCAAATCATAAAAGATGTCAATGATAATATATCTATCTGTGAAACCTCTCTTTCCTTATTACTTCCTATTAATTGCAACGATGACCAAAACTATATTTGCCAACTCCAACAATTTTAAATCATCATACTCTTTCTATGTGAAGTCATTACTTTCAATAAGATCAATATGAACTCTTTGATTATTTTTATTCTTTTTCTTCTAATCTCCCAAGATCATGGCAAAATACTCAAGCCCTTGACTCAACACTAATCTTTATTATATAGCTCGCAGACTCGATTACAAAGAAGGATCATAAAGCAAAACTCAAAACTAAATCATGACATGACTTTATTCTACTAAATCAAGATACTACTAATAGGATCGAACTAAGAAAAATGGTAAAGATAGGAGTTGTGATGGTGATACGATACCAGGGCACCTCCCCCAAGCTTGGCAGTTTCCAAGGGGAGTGCCCATACCCATGTGATTATGTCCTCGGAGGTGATGGAGGTGGTGACGATGACGGTGGATAATCGCACATTGAGCGTAAAAGCTCCTCCAATTTGCGGATAATGCCCTTGAGCCCAGCAATATGATCCTTCAACAAAATATTCTCCTGTGTAAGATACTTGTTTTGTATGCGGGCTAACTCAATCATCTTGAAGGCTTCAAGCTCTGTTGGAGTGAAAAGGTTAGGTAAAGGTTGAGGGATGTCTTCTTCTTTCACCACCGGAGCTTGAACCTCCATGGCCTTCTTGATCCCTTCATCCTTGCTGATTTCTTCTGGTTCCTCTCTTTTCAACTCTATCTTCAATAGCCAAGCATCCTTGTCTTCGTTGTTGGAGGAGGGAGAAGTCATGGTGCTCTAGACCTGTCAGAAAAACAGCTCGAAACAAGAACAGGGGAGATTTGCGTGATATGAGAGTCAAAACCTTCGGGAGTATATATAATAAATTTTTACTGACCAAAATATGTATCGTGCAAGGAAACGGAGTCCGGAGGGCACACAAGGTGCTCACGAGGTAGGGGGCGCGCCCAGGGGGGTAGGGCGCGCCCTCCACCCTCGTGGACGCCTCATGTCCTCCCCGGACTGCTACTTATTTTTCTATTTTTCTAAATATTCCAAAACGGAGAAATATTGCCTTAAAAATTGTTTTGGAGTCGGTTTACTTACCGTACAACATACCTATTCCTTTTCGGAGTCTGGAACGGTCTGGAAGGTGTCCTTTATGTATTCCTCCAGGGTTACGGTTTCAATAATATTAGTTTCAACATTTATAGGATTACCTGAGATATAGTGTTTGATCCTTTGACCGTTTACCACCTTCGGATTTGTGCCTGCGAAGTTGTTGATTTTTATGGCACCGGAACGATAGACCTCCTCGATAACGTAAGGACCTTCCCATTTGGAGAGAAGTTTTCCTGCAAAAAATCTTAAACGAGAGTTGTATAGCAATACATAATCACCTACATTAAACTCACGCTTTTGTATCCTTTTGTCATGCCATCTTTTAACCTTTTCTTTAAACAACTTGGCATTTTCATAAGCTTGGGTTCTCCATTCATCAAGTGAGCTAATATCAAATAACCTCTTCTCATCGGCAAGTTTGAAATCATAGTTGAGCTCTTTAATAGCCCAATATGCCTTATGTTCTATTTCGAGAGGTAAGTGACATGCTTTTCCATAAACCATTTTATACAGAGACATACCCATAGGATTTTTGTATGCAGTTCTATAGGCCCATAATGCATCATCAAGTTTTTTGGACCAATTCTTTCTAGACCTATTGACAGTCTTTTGCAAAATTAATTTGAGCTCTCTATTGCTCAATTCTACCCGACCACTAGACTGCGGGTGATATGGAGATGCAATTCTATGATTAACGTCGTATTTAGCAAGCATCTTACGGAAAGCACCATGAATAAAGTGTGAACCACCATCAGTCATTAAATATCTAGGGACTCCAAACCTTGGGAAAATAACTTCCTTAAGCATTTTAATAGAAGTGTTATGATCAACACTACTAGTTGGAATAGCTTCTACCCACTTAGTAACGTAATCAACAACAACTAAAATATGTGTATATCCATTAAAGGCAGGAAAAGGTCCCATATAATCAAAGCCCCAAACATCAAATGGTTCAATAACAAGTGAATAATTCATAGGCATTTCTTGACGTCTACTAATATTACCAATTCTTTGACATTCATCGCAAGACAAAACAAACTTACAGGCATCCTTGAAGAGAGTAGGCCAATAAAAACCGGATTGCAATACCTTATGTGCAGTTCTGTCTCCAGCGTGGTGTCCTCCATAAGCCTAGGAGTGACACTTGCGTAGGATCTGTTCCTGTTCATGCTCAGGTACACAACATCTAATAACACCATCTACTCCTTTATAAAGATGTGGGTCATCCCAAAAGTAATGTCACAAGTCATAGAAAAACTTTCTCTTTTGTTGGTATGTGAAGCTAGGTGGTATAAATTTAGCAACAATATAATTAGCATAATCAGCATACCACGGAGTGCTACGAGAAGTACTTATGACATTTAGTTGTTCATCAGGAAAGCTATCATCAATAGGTAGTGGGTCATCAAGAACATTCTCTAACCTAGACAAGTTGTCTGCAACGGGGTTCTCAGCTCCTTTTCTATCAACAATATGCAAATCAAATTCTTGGAGCAAAAGAACCCATCTAATGAGTCTAGGTTTTGCATCTTTATTTTCCATAAGATATTTAATAGCAGCATGATCTGTGTGAATGGTTAGTTTAGAATCAACAATATAGGGTCTAAATTTATCACAAGCAAATACAACTGCTAAAAGTTCCTTTTCGGTAGTAGCATAATTTCTTTGAGCATTGTCTAGAGTCTTACTAGCATAATGGATATCATTCAATTTCTTATCAACTCTTTGCCCTAGAACAGCACCTACAACATAATCACTACCATCACACATAATTTCAAAGGGTAAATTCCAATCAGGTGGCTGAACAACAGGTGCAGAGACTAATGCTTAAGTATTTCAAATGCTTCTACACAATCATCATCAAAGACAAATGGTACATCTTTTTGTAATAAATTAGTTAGAGGCCGAGAGATTTTTGAGAAGTCCTTAATGAACCTCCTATAAAATCCGGCGTGACCAAGGAAACTTCTTATACCTTTGATGTCCTTGGGACATGGCATCTTTTCAATAGCATCAACCTTGGCTTTATCAACCTCAATACCTCTTTCAGAAACTTCGTGCCCCAAGACAATACCTTCATTAACCATAAAGTGGCACTTTTCCCAATTCAAGACAAGATTAGTTTCTTTGCATCTCTGCAAAACTCGAGCAAGATTGCTCAAAAAATCATCAAAAGAGGAACCATAGACAGAAAAGTCATCCATGAAAACCTCACAAAATTTCTCACAAAAGTCAGAGAATATAGCCATCATGCATCTTTGAAAGGTAGCAGGTGCATTACATAAACCGAAAGGCATACGTCTATAAGCAAAAGTACCAAAAGGGCATGTAAAAGTAGTCTTTGATTGATCTTTAGCCGACACAGGTATTTGAGAAAAACCAGAATAACCATCTAGAAATCAATAGTGTGTATGTTTGCATAATCTTTCTAGCATTTGATCAATAAAAGGTAAGGGGTAATGATCTTTCTTAGTAGCTTTATTTAATTTGCAGAAATCAATTACCATCCTATAACCTGTGATAATTCTTTGTGGAATCAATTCATCTTTATCATTAGGGACAACAGTAATACCTCCCTTCTTAGGGACACAATGGACATGACTTACCCACTAACTATCAGCAACGGGATAAATTATACCTGCCTCTAGAAGCTTGAGTATTTCCTTTCTTACCACTTCTTTGATTTTAGGATTCAAACATCATTGAGGATCACAAACTGGTTTGGCATCAGCTTCCAAATTTATTTTATATTCACATAGAGTGGGACTGATGCCCTTAAGATCATCCAGAGTGTATCCAATAGCAGCATGGTGCTTTTTCAAGAGTTTTCAATGATCTTTCTTCTTAATGCTCTGAAAGGTTAGCACTAATAATGACAGGATATATTTTCTTTTCATCAAGATAAGCATATTTAAGATTATCAGGCAACGGTTTAAGCTCAAACACGGGATCACCCTTGGGTGGAGGAGGATCCCCTAGGATTTCAACAGGCAAATTGTGTTGCAGAATAGGTTCCTGTTTAAAGAATACTTCATCTATTTCCCTTCTTTCATTCATGAACATATCATTTTCATGGTCTAGCAAATAGTGTTTTAAAGGATCACTAGGAGGTACGGCAATTGAAGCAAGACCAATAGTTTCATCCTTACTAGGCAATTCTTCCTCACGATGTTGTTTACTAAATTTAGAGAAATTAAACTCATGAACCATATCATCCAAGCCAATAGTAACAACATTCTTTTTGTAGTCTATCATAGCATTAACAGTATTCAAGAAGGGTCTACCAAATATAATGGGACAAAAGCTATCTTGTGGAGAACCAAGAACAAGAAAATCAGCAGGATATTTGGTTTTCCCACACAAGACTTCAACATCTCTAACAATTCCCATTGGTGAAATAGTATCTCTATTGGCGAGTTTAATTGTAACATCAATTTCCTCTAACTCAGCAGGTGCCATCTCATGCATAATTTCTTTGTATAAGTCAATGGGTATAACACTAGCACTAGCACCCATATCACATAAGCCATGATAACAATGATCTCCTATTTTAACATAAATAACGGGCACGCCTACCACAGGTTTATGTTTATCTCTATCACAGGGTTTAGCAATTCTAGCAGTTTCACCAGAGAATTGAATAACATGCCCATCAATATTATCGGACAAGAGATCTTTAAAAATAGCAATATTGGGTTCTACTTTGACTTTCTCAGGAGGTGTATAAGTCCTAGTATTGCTTTTACGAACAACAGTTGAAGTTTTAGCATGATCCTTCATTCTAACAGGGAAAGGTGGTTTCTCAACATAAGAAGTAGGAACAATAGGATCATTATAAGTGACAATCTTTTCTTCAACTTTAATAGGTGCATCTACTTTTACTTCTATGGGAGGATGATATTTAAACCACTTCTCCTTGGGGATATCAACATAAGTAGCAAAAGATTCACAGAAAGAAGCTACTATCTCAGAGTCAAGTCCATATTTAGTGCTAAACTTACAGAAAATATCGGTATCCATAAAAGATTTAACACAATCAAACTTAGGTGTCATACCTGACTCCTTACCTTCGTCGATGTCCCGATCTTTAGAGTTGCGTTTAATTCTATCCAATAAATTCCATCTAGATTCAATAGTCTTCATCATAAAAGAGCCATCGCAAGAAGTATCGAGCATGGTGTGATTGTTATCAGAAAGCCAATCATAAAAATTCTGAAGAATTGCCACTTTTGAGAGCTCATGATTGGGGCATGAATATAACATTGATTTAAGCCTCCCCAAGCTTGAGCGATTCTTTCTCCTTCGCGAGGCCAAAAATTATATATATAATTGCGATCACGATGAACAAGATGCATAGGGTAATACTTTTGATGAAATTCCAATTTCACTCTTTTATAGTTCCATGATCTCGTATCATCACATAGCCTATACCATGTCAATGTGTCTCCCTCCAAAGATAAAGGGAAAGCCTTCTTCTTAACAACATCACCGAGTATACCTGCAAGCTTAAATAGTCCACAAATATCATCCACATAACGTAGATGTTCATCAGGATGCTTTGTTCCATCTCCTGTAAAAGTGTTAGCTAACAGCTTTTCCATCATTCCCGAAGGAATCTGAAAAGGAGTTTCATTTTCAATAGGTTCAGTAGGTTCAGTAGGTTGAGGAGCAACTCTTGGCTCAACTGGACGGGGTGAAGATACCCCGAACAAGCCCCTCAGACAATTACTTTCCATAGTAACAAGTGACAGAAAATTTCAGCACACTAAATAAATTTTTCCTTACCAAATTACACCTACCAAAGGCGCTTCACTCCCCGGCAACGGCGCCAGAAAAGAGTCTTGATGACCCACAAGTATAGGGGATCAATCATAGTCCTTTCGATAAGTAAGAGTGTCGAACCCAACGAGGAGCAGAAGGAAATGATAAGCGGTTTTCAGCAAGGTATTCTCTGCAAGTACTAAAATAAGTGGTAACAGATAGTTTTGTGATAAGATAAATGGTAACAAGCAACAAGTAACAAAAGTAAATAAAGTGCAACAAGGTGGCCCAATCCTTTTTGTAGCAAAGGACAAGCCTGGACAAACTCTTATAATAGGAAAAGCGCTCCCCAGGACACATGGGAATATCGTCAAGCTAGTTTTCATCACGCTCATATGATTCACATTCGGTACTTTGATAATTTGATATGTGGGTGGGCCGGTGCTTGGGTACTGCCCTTACTTGGACAAGCATCCCACTTATGATTAACCTCTATTGCAAGCATCCGCAACTACAACAAAAGTATTAAGGTAAACCTAACCATAGCATGAAACATATGGATCCAAATCAGCCCCTTACGAAGCAACGCATAAACTAGGGTTTAAGCTTCTGTCACTCTAGCAACCCATCATCTACTTATTACTTCCCAATGCGTTCCTCGAGGCCCAAATAATGGTGAAGTTTTATGTAGTCGACGTTCACATAACACCACTAGAGGTTAGACAACATACATTTTATCAAAATATCGAACGAATACCAAATTCACATGACTACTAATAGCAAGACTTCTCCCTTGTCCTCAGGAACAAACGTAACTACTCAGAAAGCATATTCATGTTCATAATCAGAGGGGTAATAATGTGCATAAAGGATCTGAACATATGATCTTCCACCAAATAAACCAACTAGCATCAACTACAAGGAGTAATCAGCACTACTAGCAACCTACTAGCACCAATCCCGGACTTGGAGACAAGAATTGGATACAAGAGATGAACTAGGGTTTGGAGATGAGATGGTGCTGGTGAAGATGTTGATGGAGATTGCCCTCTCCCGATGAGAGGAGCGTTGGTGATGACGATGGTGATGATTTCCCCCTCCCGGAGGGAAGTGTCCCCGGCAGAACAGCTCTGCCGGAGCCCTAGATTGGTTCCGCCAAGGTTCCGCCTCGTGGCGAAGGAGTCTCGTCCCGAAAGGTTGCCTTCTATTTTTTCTCATCGAAAGACTTCATATAGGAGAAGATGGACATCAGAGAGCCACCAGGGGGCCCACGAGGTAGGGGGCGCGCCCAGGGGGAGGGCGCGCCCCCACCCTCGTGAGCCGGGTGTGGGCCCCCTAGCCTTCATCTTTGGCGACAATTTTTCTTTATTTATTTTAAGACATTCCGTGGAGTTTCAGGACTTTTGGAGTTGCACGGAATAGGCCTTCAATATTTGCTACTTTTCCTGCCCAGAATTCCAGCTGCCGGCATTCTCCCTCTTTATGTAAACCTTGTAAAATAAGAGAGAATAGCCATAAGTATTGTGACATAACGTGAAATAACAGCCCATAATGCAATAAATATTGATATAAAAGCATGATGCAAAATGGACGTATCATGAACTCGCGACTTGCCCCAGCGCTGCCCAAGATCTTGGCACGCATGTAGAAGGGGTCGACTATCATGATGTCCGGGGTCTTGTCTCGAATTATCCGCATCTCCATACTCAGCGAAAACAGCCGAACGAAGGTGTAGTGCAGTGCATGAAGGTTAAACATAGCAGAGATGCCATCAAACCGCAGGACGATCGTAGCCCCGATGGCACCATCCACAAAGCCCTTGCCCTCTGGCACCTTGGCCACAAAAACCGGGTATTCCACATCATTCTGGGAGAGACGCCGCTTCTCCAAAGAAAGAACATTGTCATGCAGACTCCACATTGCATCGGTTGCAGCATTGAGCATATTTGTCGATAGCATCGCCCTACCCGCCACATCCATCCTCCTCAAGATATCCTTAGGTGAAGGTGGCCCGCCCTAAGCACAGATCGTACTCGGTGTCGGCTGGCTCGCACCGGCGCCCTTGTTAGTCTTTCGTTTCCGTCCCTTCTTCTTGATCTGCTGTAATGGGACCAAGTTCTGCTCACAGACCGCCTTCTTGAGCGTGTTGGGGCTGATAATATTTCGCACCTCAGCTATTTGAGGCTCGGTGAAGGCGGCAGCTCGAGGCGTCTCATGAGAACTGAACGCCAGACGACGCCTATTGCAATTGGGTTTCTCCGCCATACCAGGTAGATCGCGGTCGTCTTGGTTGGGTTCTTGAGAAGGAGGCCCGCAGAACTCGTCACCGTACCCATGTTCGGCAAAGTACTTATCGACGTTGGTAAATGTACCGTCATCGTTGTCGTCGTCGTCCGGATCCTGTGCCATATGCATGTCCGGATCCCATGCCATAGGGATGTCCGGCATGTCCGGTAGCGTTGCGGCGTTCTTGCCATGGCTTGGCGCCAGCACGACTGGCGGTCTTGTATGTGGGGTGGTGTCCCCCGCCCCCAAACAAATCTGGCTCTTCGGCCAAAGCTGGGCCAGCTTACGCAGGTGCTGAGGGTCATCTCATCATCTTCGTCGGCCCCAGTGGGTCAAATCGGAGGTAACAGCTCATCGCAGCCTGGCAGCACCCGAACTAGTTCAACCCTATACACTGTGGGTGGCATCGGATTACCATGGAACACGGGGTTGCCCGGTTGAACGATTATGCCCTTGGCAACATCGACCAACTCGCCGCCCACGAAGTGCAGGAGATTGCAAGGAACGTCGATACCGCCCTACGAAAACATGTAGGGCGTCAGGGATGCCCAGTCAAAGGCAAGGAGATGAAGTCAACAGCCGAGAGGCTTAGTTACCGTGATGCCGTCGAACTTGGCTAATGTTGAGGCACCGCAAACGGCGGGCGTGCAACTGACGGAGGGGCCGCTTGCTGGCGAGGTGCCGGCCGGCGTACACCCGGGTGCATTAAGCTCCAATGCCCGTGCCGGCGCCGGAGACACGAATACCGCCTCCGCCGGAGACACCAATGGCGCCGCCTGCGCGTTGTTCGAGTTGCTGGCCATGAAGCTGGGAACCGAGGGAGGCCCCTGTTGGCTGCCCGCAATCCACGTCGTCAGCCCATGAATCAATGTAGGCACCATGGCGGTGAGCATCGTTCCCAGTTGTTGTTGCACTTGTTCTTGGACAATCTCCGAAATCCGCGCCACTTGTGCCTTGAGTGCTTCAACCTCGCGCGACTGGCTTTCCGAGCTGGTCTTTTTCTCCTTTCGCCCACCAGCGGTATAGTATGACGACCATTTTGTGGACAAGCCTTTGCCGGCCCCACGACCAGCTGACGTTGGCTTACCGAGCTTATCCTTGTTTTTCATTACGTTCAACGCCCTATTTAAAGGGGTGTCGAAAGGGGAGCTCTGAGACGACCCCGCGCTACTGCTTTCAGTGTCCTGCGGAAGGAACGTGAACCATTTAGAAATATTGGGGATTAATTAGAATGCAACCATATGGAGCTAATTACGCGGGGGTGTATTCCTTACCAGAACAAGCTCAAGCGCCCTGGTCTTCGGATCCGTGGTAAGCTCCTTTGTTACCGGGTCCTCCTTGTACCGGGCCCTGAGAAAGTTCCTGGTCTGCTTGTCACGGTATTTCTCGAAGCGGGGCGGTAGGCCTTGCTCGGCACGCTCCGCGTCCTCCTTGTCCCATATAGGCTCCGCCACTCTGTAACTGCCGGGACCGAGTTGGTGGACCCCTAAGTTCAACTGCCGCATTTCTTTCCCCCACTGACTTGATTCGGAGGTTGCGCTGCTCTCGCACTTGATCTTGAACTCCTTGTAGTCATCTTCGCTAATCAAAGGATATTTCACCTTGATCTTCTCATAAATATCACCTTTTCAATCATTGCCTTCACCGTGCTTCTCCAAGTAGACAGGGCCATGCTCATCCTCGTGAGGTGGCACTATTCACTTTATTCCCTGAGAGGCGTGTGTTTGCAAAGTCAGCGGGGAACTTGTGTCGTTTGTGTAGCTTGGTGAAGAGGAGGCTGCACAAATTCCCTTGGTCCTTATGCCTTAGGTTCTCGGTGTTGATCGAGATGGTGCTCCGGAGAATGCACCCGAGCTAAACCGACTACCCCTTGACTGCTTCTTTGGGCGCCGTCGGATGCCCGTTGGAGTTCACTTCAGTAAATTCCTCCTTGACAGTGCCGAGCACGCTCGGGCACCGATCCTTCCGTTGCCTCTTCGGTTGGCTGCCATCTGTGCATGCGCCTCCATCATCAGTGGTGGCATCCTCGGCGGCACCATCAGTGGTGTCATTCCCGATGCCACTAGGGGTTGTGTAGTCAGGATCGGTGTCTTCCGCGGCGTCCTCATAGCGGTGAGGTTCTTCCTCCATCTCCTGGGACAGCTCCCAGAATTGCTTGCTGCCCGAACCGCCGGCCTCATCGTTGTGGGCCATGTTTCGCTCTAAATAGGAAAGAAGTTTGGTCAAAAAGTTGGTTATTGTCAAGGAACAAGATCATGGTCTCATCATTTAGGGTTTGTCGACACCGAGGCATCCTAAAAGCTAAGCTTTTAACATTTAGGGTTTGTCGAAACCAAGGCACCCTAAATGCCTAAGCGTACATCATTTAGGTTCTCATCGACACCGAGGCACCCTAAAAGCCAAGGTTTCATCATTTAGGGTTTGTCGATGCCGAGGCACCCTAAATGCTAAGTTAAGTTTTCATCATTTAGGGTTTATCAATGCCGAGGCACCCTAGGTTGGGCCTAATCACTTGGCACTAATCACTTGGCTCTATTGCCACCTATGTTGGGTTTATCATCTAGGGTTTATCGATGCTAAGGAGAATTCTAAGTTGGGCCTAATCACTTGGCTCTATTGCCACCTATGGTTTAATGCAGCAAGAATGGCGGGGCAGTTGATCCTACTTAACTAAGTACTAAGATACCCCGGCCCATACATTAGTCGCAAGTACCCCATATGTCCTAGTTTTAGCAAAGTCGTGCTAAAATTCACGGAAAATTTCAGCATGACCTTTGCTGAAAATATGACATATGGAGTACCCGAATTTGCCAGAACGAAAGTTAATCGACATTCCGGCAAACTCAAGGGCCTCTCGGGGTACCTGCAAAATCATTATCCCCGCGTAATGAAGTCGCCAATGGGTCATTTCAGAAGATCACAAGTAGCATCATCACAAGTACAGCAGTAGCAGCAGTGAATACAGGCAGAACAGCAGCAGCAGCAGGTTTATTCTTCTTCTTCATAAACATTAATTGGTGTGGGTGACTCTATCTTCCCTCTAATGACTCACTCAACTTAACAGTACAACCCACAAGCATTGTTCTGATTCCAACAGCTGTCGTAAAATACATCCAGCAAAGGTGCTCTAAAATCAGAAATACTACCCCCCAAATCTTTATCTCAATTCTGAAAATACATGGTCTTCTAGTTACAATACTACCCCCCAACAGTTAAGATCCCAGGTGAGTAACACACTTTGGTCTTCTAGTTACAAAACAAAACGGACATAATTCTAGATGCCATAATCAGATCAAAATTTCAAACCACACACTTACTTTCAACTATAAACAAAACTGGCTTGCTGTTAATGAACAGTGGCTAAAGATATATAAAACTCCATTGCAAATGTGCCATGTCAATAAAACAACTCATGGAAGTAAACTACTAGCAGGCTCAAAAGTCAAGTAAACTAAAGATTATGACAGCTTGCAAACACAGGACCATGTCATTATCATGGCAGTCCACTATATATTTTTATGACAAAATACATCATTATCAGGGCACATTATGGCCATTTTCTTACATGATGCTAACTGTACCTAACTGAATTTTTGACAGTAGCTCAAGTTTTTGACAATAGCTCCTCACTGTCTGTCCCTGCAACACTTTTTATGCTAGCAGCTCAAGTTTGTGCCATTGGAGCAAATAAGCAAGAACCAACATATGTAAGGTTTCAACAAGACTCATCATCAGTACATATAAGCAGGATCTCTGTAAACAAACGAACACTAAGAGCAGAATGTCCTTGCAACAAACATTATTGTGTGACATCGAAAGACATCACTCTGCTTAAAGGGAAGGATGACTTAAGTGGCTAGATGTATATGATTGCACCACTTGATCTGCACTTCTCTATATTATATGATGTACTGAAGAAGCATGTCGCAGATGATGCGGACTACAAAGTAAGTTATCTTAGCTTGTAGTTTCAATCATGCATATTTAAGATTTATTGTGTCTCCTTAACTCATTACCCATACAATTTTGCAGGTGATCATATTCTGTACTACTGCAATGGTTACAAAACTTGTTGCTGAAGTTCTCTCCCAGCTGAAACTGAATATAAGAGAGATTCATTCCAGAAAGTCACAATCTACAACTCGAACATATTTCTCACCTTGTTGCAGGTGATCTAGAGTAACAAGAGCTGAAGTTCGAGAGTAACAAGTAACAAGAGCACATCTAGCAAAAAAAGATAAATAGGAACATATTTCTCACCTTGGAGGTGTTGCTGCTGCTGCACTGTCTAAACTTCACTTCCTTTACCTCCTCGGAAACCTGAAATATGCAGATGTTAGAAAGATTCTAATTTGTATATGATGATTCTAAGAAAAGGGAAAAGGAGTATCAAGAATAGATTCACATGTCTGGCTGTTAGCCATTACAAACTTCAATTTATCTATTTCTATATCTCACAAACTATCATAAATGAATAATAGTATTATAGTTTAGCTATTCCATGGAATAATCTCTCTGAATGTTCTTGCTTCAAAGTTTTCAGAAGTTCTAGGCTTCTAGCCATGACAAAGACATGTACTAAAAGTTCTCAGAAATAACCAAAAATAAAAATTCATATCAAGACAGGAAGATGTTTGTTTGACCGAATAGTTACCACTCTCTGAACCATATTACTAAAAATTGGCAGGAACTTGCCTCCAATCTAAAACTTGTTGCAGGTGATCATATTTTGTACTACTACAACTCGAACAAGACCATTGGTGGTAACAAGTCGAGACTTGTTACTCTCGGCGAAGAGTTCAGCCGGAGCATGGGGCAAGCAAGGAAGGAGGCAAGCAAGAAGAAGAGATCCGGAGGAGGGAGGGAGGAGGTTACCCTGAGGCGCTCGGAGAGGACGGAGGGCATGATCTACTTGTACTTGGGCACCTTGGTGAGCAACTTGCCCTTGCTCCACTTCTTCTTCTTCTGCTTGTCACCGCCGGACTTGGCCGGCTTCGACGACGACGCCGGGGCCTTCTCCTTCTTCGGTGCCTGCGAGCAAGACAAGAGATGGGGCGTCGGCGCCTGCTTGTCAAGACCAACTCACGCACAGCCCTCTTTTTACATGGTCAAGACCAACTCAACTCTAGCTGTCTTACACAGTGAAACGACATACAAATTCACAGAATCTTACCTCCCAACTACAAAGTGACCTGATATACAAATTCACTGAATTCTAGCAAAAGCAATGACGGCCACAGCAAGTTGCGGCATCTTCACACTTGCTCCATCATGTGCATTTACACCAGGATGACACAACACAATACAATCATGCATCAACACATGAACATGGTAACTAATTAACAGTTTTACACAATGACAAGATTAGCTACCGACAGTTCTTCCAGTGACTGAATTTTTGAAACTATAGGTGAACCTCTTTAGCAAACACAAAACAGTTAACTAAAACTGTCTAAAATAGTTAAGTCCACTTGATGCTTAGCTAATGCAGGCCAACATAATGAAATGAACTATGAATTTTTTCTCTGAAATACATGCAGGCCAATAGAGAGGATGTTGTTACAAGGGAGCAAGAAGCCTGCCGCTATGGCCCTAGGGTTTGCAGGGGAGGGGTGGAGGAGAAGGGAGTAATCACCTGGGGAGGGGATGGAGGAATGGAGGAAGACGTCGGCGTTGAAGCTCCGGCAGCGGCTGGGCGTTGAAGCTCCGGTGACACGCGGCGGGCTCCTCCACTCGCCTGTCTCTGCGTCTCGGCTTGGGCGGGAGGACGTCGAGGGCGCGGGTGCGGGCGGAGGGGGGACGACGAGGGAGGCGGCGCTCGGCTCGGCGTCGCGTGGCCTGGCTGAGCTGAGGTAGAGGCGGTCGTCGTCTCCTCCTCCTCCTGGTCCTCCTCCTCCAGCTCGGGGCGCAGGGGCGGCAGCGCGTGGGAGCTGCAGTGGTGGGGGCGCGGGGGTGGCGGCGCGGGGGAGCTGCGGTGGTGGGGGCGCGGGGTCGTGGGGGCGGCGGGGGTGGAGTCCTGCGGGGGTCGGGGCGGCGGCGTCAGGGTAGCGTGCGGGTGGATCTGGCGAGGGAGAGGGATGAAGGGGATCTGGCGAGTGGGAGAGGGAGGAATTAGCTAGGGGGAAGCTTACTAATGACGCACCCCGCAGCGGTGCGCCATTAGTATGTTTTTTTAAGATAGCAATGACGCACCAGCGGTCAGTGCGCCATTAGTAATCTTTTTTTATATAGCAATGGCGCACCAGCCTGAGGTGCGCCATTAGTAATCTTTTTATATATATAGCAAGCCAAAGGTGCGCCATAAGTAATTTTTTTTATTATTTTTTGTTGCATCTAATAATTTTTTAGAAAATGAATATGAATATGAAATAGTAATAATTTTTAATAAAAACAGTAATAATTTTTAAAAAAATATCATCAAATTAGTTATCTGAAAATATTTAAGAATATGAAAAAATATCATCAAATTTATTATTTGAAAATATCATCATATTTGTTATTTGAAAATATAATCAAATTTGTTTTTTTTTGCAATTTTAGTTGCATTCATTTGTGACGGTGGAGCGGATCGGGGAGGGTGCGGGGGAGGGTGCGGG
>NC_057813.1:381990412-381994763 GCF_018294505.1 Triticum aestivum
GGGGGAGGGTGCAGGGGGTCGGTGGTGGCGGCCGGTGGAGCAGGGGAGAGGGTGCGGGGGGTGCTCGGCGGCAAGGGGGACCGGATCCAGCAAGGTAGGATAGCGATCGAGATGGAGGGGGATCGAGATCGAGTGTCCATGAAATTTAAAAACATTCATGAGTTCAAAAAGTGCCCATGAAATACAATCGAGAAATGAAGGCTAAAATTTAAATACAATCGATCTTAGCTAGCTATCTGTTCACAATCTTCTTGCCCTTATTTTTCGTAAATGGAGTTCTTCTCTTGAACGGACGTCCTTTAGGTAGGGTGGTCCTGCTTCTTCTTGTGGTGTATGCTGATACTTCATTGTCGTCGTCATGTTCCATCTTCGGGTCGCCGTACTTGTCGAAGTCTTGCTCATTGGTGACTCCATCCATTCTGATGATCTTCCTTTTGCCTCTCCTCACGACAACACGACTGGGCTTTGGCGGGTTGGTAATGAAGAAGCATTGGTCCACTTGGGAAGCCAGTACCGATGGCTCATTTTTTGCGGTGATGTTTGCGCCCGCGGTCTTGGATTTGGCTTCGGGTATAACCATGATGGTGAAATACCGGTCTTCTTTTATGACGCTCTTGGCCCATCTGACACGGAACATCGGGACCTTCTCTCCAACGTAACTCAGCTCCCAGATCTCTTCGATCCTTCCGTAGTATTTGTCCTTGTCGTTACCGGTGTAGGATTCCATCGTTACCCCGGAGTTCTGATAACCATCGCTCTTCATGTCCTTTCCCTCGGTGTAGAATGTGTAGTCGTTGATATCGTACGCCTCATACGTCATCAGGTTGTGCTCGGCTCCCTGTGACAAGGTAAATATGAGTTGTTCTTCCGTGGAAGAATCCTCATGTAAAGGGTACGACAGAAGCTTGTGCTTGAACAAACACGTGAAACATGAGTTGTGCTCTTTGATTATATCTCCGTCCGTCCATTGTTGGCCTCGGTCATTGTACGTCTTCTCAATAAAGGTTTTGTGCTCTACCACCCATGGATCGACCACGTCTATGTGTTGTAGCGCGACTAGGTTTGCTCTTTCAAATTCGGCGAGTCAACCCTCGAAGTCGACATGCATTTCGCGGCGACCCTCACAGTGACCCCATCCAGCGAGCCTACCGAGGTGCCTGTTGACGGGCAGACCAACGGGGTTCTCGATACCAAGATAATTTATGCAGTAGAGATGCACTCTTCAGTCAGAAAGCCCCTGGCTATGCTTCCCTCTGGACGTGACATGTTGCGAACGTATCCTTTGATGACACCATTCATCCTTTCGAACGGCATCATGCTGTGCAGGAACGTCGGCCTGAGTTGGATGATATCCTCCATGATATAGACCAGCAGATGCACCATAACATCGAAGAATGCGGGCGGGAAGTACATCTCAAGCTCGCATAGTATCACCATGATCTCTTCCTGTAGCCTTCTGTGTTGCCTCACGCCAACCGACTTTCGAGAGATGATGTCGAAAAAGTTGCATAGGCCAAATAGCGTTTCACGGACGTGCGCGTCCATGATCCCACGGATTGCAACTGAAAGTATCTGCATCATCAGCATGTGACAGTCGTGAGACTTCATCCCGCTGAACTTCTGCTTCGCTGGGTCAGGTATCGGCTTATCTTCCCCGTGTAACCGTAAGGAAGTTTTACTCCTACGAGGCAGGTGAAAAACTGATCGATCTCCTCCTGACTTAGAGTGAAGCACACGGGAGGGAAGTCATTTCCGGTCTTCTTGGCCTTTTTGCCTTTGCGACGACTTTCCGTGTCCTGCTTCGCCTCATCATCATCATCATTAGTGTGAAGCTCCTCCCTGATGCCCATTGATTTCAAATCTTTCCTTGCTTTCGGCCCATCTTTGGTCCTCTCTGGCATGTTGAGCAGGGTACCAAACAGACTCTCGCACACATTCTTCGTGATATGCATGACATCAAGGTTATGAGGCACACGGTGGATCTTCCAGTACGGCAAGTCCCAGAAAACAGACCTCGTTTTCCATACCTTCAGCAGCGGCTCTATCGCCTTTCATTTCTTTCCCGGCTCTGGCGCCTTTTGCTTCTTTCCCGGCAGTGGCCAGTCTTTCTAATTTTTCAACAGCTGGTCTATTTCCTCGCCGCTCCTCATACGCGAGCGTCTTCGGGGTTCGGTTTCACCATCGAACAGATCCTTGCGTTTCCTCCACGGGTCATTGTCGCGAAGACACCTTCGATGTCCCATGAACACGGTTTTCGAAGACCCGGGATCTCTATCTAGCTGGCGATACGTTGTGTCATCCATGCACCTGACGCATCCAGAAAATCTGTGGACCACCTGCCCCGCGAGATATCCGTAACCGAGATAGTCGTGCACCGTCGTGAGCAGTGCGACTCTCATAGGGAAATATTCTTTCTCTGCGGTGTCCCACGTATTGGCTGGCATTTTCCACAGCGTGTCTAGCTCCTCTTTCAGCAGCCCCAGATACAGATTGATGTCATTCCCTAGTTGTTTCGGCCCTTCAATTAGCATACTCATGTGAATGTACTTCCTCTTCATGCACAACCAGGGGGAAGGTTGTACATCCACACAAACACAGGCCAGGTGCTATGTGTGCTTCTCTGGCTGCCAAACAGATTGACTCCATCGGTGCTCGCGCCCAGCACGATGTTCCTTGGATCCTTCCCAAATTCTAGGTGTTCGAAGTTCAAAGCTTGCCACTTGCTCCCATCCTTAGGGTGACTCAGCATCTTGTCTTTTTTATTTATCTCCGGATCATTTGCGTCATCTTCTCGCTTCTTCTCCTCCCTATCCGTGTGCCAACGCAAGAGCTTTGCTACCTTAGGGTCTGCGAAATACCGCTGCAAACGTGGAGTGATCAGAAAGCACCACACCACTTTTCGAGGAACTTTCTTCCTCTTCTTGTATCAAGTGACGCCGCACACCGGACATATGGTAGACTCCGCGTGCTCGTCCCGATAAATGATGCAATTGTTCATGCACACATGGTATTTCACGTGCGGTAAATCCAGAGGACACACGATTTTCTTCGCCTCCTCGAAACTGGTCGGGCACTTGTTCCCCTTGGGAAGACGTTCATGCCAGAATGACATGTTCTCATCGAAGCATGCGTCGGTCATTTTGTGTTTTACCTTCATCTCCAGAGCCATGAGCGTTACTTTCAGTCGGGTATCCTCGGGGCTGCATCCTTCATACAATGGAGTAACCACGTCTATCTCCAGTTGATCCAGCTTGGCCTTCTCTCGGGCGGCAGCTCTTGCGTTATCCGTCTGCTTGAGAAGCAGCTCTTGAATATGAGGGTCCTGCACCCAGCCCATCGATGGTCCATCGTCATCTGCTCCGCCGGCATCTTCATCTTCATGATCATGCCCTTCGTCTGCTCCGGCATCTTCCTTGTCATCATGTCCTGCATATTCTACATGATGACTGTGTACAGCATCACCGTCGTGATCATGTCCTGGAGATTCTTCGTCTGTTCGCCCGCCCGAGCCGCGGTGGTTGTCTTGCTGCCCTTCCTCATTTCTTGCCCGGCCCCCATGGACGACTTCATAGCCATCTTCATCACCTTTCCACCGATAGCCATCCATGAAACCACGCAAGAGCAGGTGGTCCTGCACCTGCCCGGAATCCGGGTCCGTAATAAGGCTCTTCAGCTTGCATCTTCAACACGGACATCTTATCTCCGTCTCGTTCTTTTGAAGCATCTCGGCCTTCGCGGAGCTCAAAAACCTATTCACGATGCCTTCGGTCATCGTGCGGACCATGGTCACCTGCGGGGTAGAGCAAAACGATATTTTAGAACCAAGAAAAAATTTGGCATGACTTTCCCTAAAAATAGGACCAAAAAGAATGCATAGTGCCAAAATTCTCGCCGAAACGGAAATGAATCAACATTCCGGCAAAATATTGGCAACTATCGCATTTCAAATACCGGTACCTGCAAACACAAACATATATGCAACACCACAAACATATGCAACACCACAAACATACATAGATCTAGCTAGGCCACTAAAAGTGCATGTGCACGTTGTTGGAGGGAGAACAACATAAAGATAGCTTCCCCCCTTACTTACCTATCAAAAAAAGGTAATTTAACCACTTAATTTGGATGAATCTATGGTGCAAATGAGGTGAGGAGGAGGAGGCAGCCGAGACAAGCTTGGAGGAGGAGGTGGAGAGAAAGAAGTGGGGAAAGTGAGTGAGTAGGTGTGGCTGTCAAAATATCTTGTTGGTCCCAGGTTACTACTGGCGCACCACCTGGAAATGCGCCACTAGTAACCCTGGTTACTAATGGCGCACCTACTGGTGGTTCGCCATTAGTAGTTTTG
>NC_057813.1:381995110-381998693 GCF_018294505.1 Triticum aestivum
CGGTCTATTCTGCTAATATTAGCAGAATAACTATTCTGCACACCACTTCGGCACTGCACACTCAATGAAAGCGCACTGCATCATTTTGACGACGAGCACTGCAATAGAGACTAGTGAACTTCTCGTCGGAAAAAAACTGCACGCGTTATTTTTTCGGTACTGTTTTCTTTCTAATTTTTTAACCGTTTATCGGAATGAGGCGTGTAATATACCGTTGAAAAGCTATGTATTAGGCGCAACTTCGACATGTTGAACACTTTTCGAGATTCCACACGGTTTCAGAGCAGTTTTGAAAATGGTGCGGCGGATGACGAGTGGCAGCGAGCGTTTTTTGCGTTTTTTTTTCTAAACCGCTTGTCGGAATGAAGCAAATGATACACCGTTGGATAGATATCGTCGAGGCGCATCTTTTACATATATAAATCTTTATCTAATTCGTTACGGTTTAAGAGCAGTTTCAAATTTACTAAATCACGGAATTCTGTTTTTCAAAAAAATTCAAATTTTCGGTACTGTTTTCGCTCCAGTTTTTGAACCGTTTGTCGAAAGGAGGCATGTGATACGCCGTTGGAAAGCTACGAACAAGGCGCAACTTTCATATGTTGAAATATTTTTGAGATTCCTTATGATTTTAAGTTAATTTTAAAAATCATGCAGCGGACGACGTGTGGCAGCGGCCGTTTTTGGCGAAATTTTTGCAAACCACTGGTCGGAATGATGCACATGATACATCGTGGGAAAGATATCGATGAGGCACAACTTTTTCATGTAGAACACTCTCTCTAATTCTTTATGGTTTAAGAGGAATTTTAAATTTACCAAAATGCGGACACTCTCTTTTTCGCGACACCCAAATCGACGTGGGTACTTCATCCGACTGAAAACCGCACTGCATCAGTCGAAAAACCGCACTGCATCAGACGGGTAACAGAACTGCATGATCTCTTTTATTTAAACGCGATTTTTTCAAGGACGAGAAAGTAGAGTGCACTTCACATCGGGTGTAAATGAACCACAACACTATCAAGAAGTGAACCGCATTACTTTTTCTCGCTTCCGTAACAATTTTTTTGCACGTACGAGATGAACAACATCATACGACCGACCGCACTGCTTCGGAATGAAAACCGCACTGCATCGGACGGGCAAGCGAGTTGCATAATTTCTTTTATCGGGCGTAAATTTTCTCGGGCGAGGAAGTGGACTACGCCCTGCGTCGGGTGTAAATGACCGGCAACACTATCAAGTAGTGAACCACATTACTTTTTTTTGTCCTTTTCGTAACATTTTTTCTGCACTTACGAGATGAACAACATGAGATGGCGAGATGAACAACATGAGATGGCCGACCGCACTGCTTCAGTTGAAAAACCACACTGCATCAAATGGTCAAATGAGCAACATTACTTTTTTTGTCGTTTTCCTAAACACTTTTTGGCACTTCACAGTAGGCATTAGTAAACCGCAACACTACTGAAAATGACCTGCGACGCTACTGAAACTAGAGTCGATCACACTGCACTGACACACACCGCCGTCCACAACAACCAAATTTAGCAGTGAAAGCACCATGAGCTACGAACTACACCGCACATGCATAATCAAAACTGAATGTAGTGACATTATTTGCATCGGAGAAACTCAGTCAATTTGCACTTCACTGCAATTTCCGAGCACACAAAAACTCCAAAACCAGACTTCAATCTGAATTCATTTGTGCTCAGATGCACTACACTGCAATTTTCAAAGCACACCAAACTGCACTGCTCGACGTGGGGTGGCAAACTCGACGCTCGTCGTGCTCTTCTGTCCTGTGCACTACACTGAGGACCCCTAATTGAACCTGCAGCGAGAGCAACCTGCACTTCTCGGTGATAACTGGACACAGACACCTTTTTCTTATACATGCTGGTACACCATGGGAAGAGAAACGCTGGAGGTCGAGGCGAGCTCCGCAACAGCGTGTGGGGGTTGCTGGCGATCTGCAGATTGGGGAGGAGAGAGCTGCAGGGGTTTGCTGCGATGAACTGCATTAGGGTTGCGTTGGAGCTGATGCAGAGGAGGGGGGCGGTGGACTCCACAAAAACACTCACAATACTGCAAAAAAAACGAAGATGAAACTGCAAAAAATAGTGCAGAGAGCAGGGGCCGGCGAGCTTGGAAGGGACGGTAGCTAGGGGTGAACGGTCATGGGGGAGAAGGAAGCAGGGGGCGTCAGTGGGAGGTTGTCACCCCAGATCCGCCGCCGGGAGGCTCCCTGGAGCGGTTGTCGGCCCGAATCCGCCGCCGGGAGGCTCACTGGGGTGGTTGCCGGCCCGAATCCGCCGATGGGAGGCGTGCTAGGGGCGGTTGCCGGCCCGGATTCGTCGCCGGCAGTCTACCTCGCTGGGGACGCATTGGGTGTCATCGGATCTAGGCCCCTGCGAGGTGCCTGCGCGGCAGGAAGGGCCTGTACTCCCCGAAGGAGGCGAGGCCGACGCGAGGTGGAGGGAGGTGGGGCCGAGACGCTGGGTGGAGGCCGGGGCGGGCGGCGCGGGGGGGGGGGAGGTGGTGGTGCAGCGCACGGGGATGGATGTAACGCCCCGGATACAACTTTCCATATTCGTAACTCCAACTCTTGCCTTTTCCAGAGATGCGATATGATATTTCCTTCGTGGTTGGGTTTTTGTCGTTTGTTTTGCCTTTTGTTCTTGTTTTGCATCTCGTCTCATGTCATCATCTGCATTTCATCCGCATGTTTTTTAAAACTTGCATCCGTTCGGGTTCTCCCGGTTCTCTCCGTTGTCCGTTCGGAGTCCAGACACACTCGCACGCGCCCGCGGCACCTCCGAAATATACATTATTAGTGGCATAAAAATGTTCTCGGAATGGGTTGCAACTTGTCGTGCGGTCTTATTATAGTCTAGACAGACCGCCTGCCAAGTTTCGTCGCATTCGGAGTCCATTTGATAGCTCAACTGTTAAACATAGCGGTACCGTTGCCGGTACCTTCGTCGGATGTTTTCGGTCTCCAAAAACCCTTCCTGGGCTGCACTTCTCTTCTTTCCTCTCAGCCTGTGACGCCCGGGTAATTAAGCTACAGTAATCCCCGCTAATGATGCCACGTCACCTCGGTTATTGTGGATAAACTCGCGTTAGTTCGGAACCTAGTTCGAATTTCAAATTCAAAATCGAGCAAACAATAAAAAATTTCAAATATTAAAATTTAAATGTCGTGAGTGAACCAAATAATACATAGGTAATTATGGTGGAGAAACCAAACTTTGATAAAATGCTTAAAGGCCCTAAAACAATTAAAACAATAGTGAAAACAATTAAACAAATGCCTATTGAATTTATCAAATGCTAACACTATTTTATTATGGGTTAAGAATTAATCTTGTAGTAGTTTATTGGTAAATACAAATTAGGCACTAGTGGTAATTTTATAAAACTGGAAATAAAAGAAACTACAAATAAAAAGAAACAAGAAAATATATAAAAAAAGGAAAATAGAAAACAGGGCACCCCCCCCCCCCGCTGGGCCAAGTGGCCCAGCTGGCCTCAGCCTCCCGAATGGGCTGGCCCACCCCACGGCCCAGCC
>NC_057813.1:381998738-382006408 GCF_018294505.1 Triticum aestivum
CTCTCTCCCCCTCCCCACGACCGCACGCCCCTCTTCCCTTCCCCGATCCAGATCGGGATCGGGGGGACGAACCTCCCCACGGTGCTCGGACCCTGTCGCCTCGTCCTCGCCACCCAGCGGCGCCGAGCACCGCCACCCCTCCCCCTCGCCTTCTCCTCGACGGACCCCCGCCCGACGCCGTCACCCGTCGCCTCCATCTCTCCCTCGTCCGTCGCCACGCCGCCCCACGCCGCCTGGAACGCCGCTTCGCCGACCGCCTCCTCATCTCCTCCCCGCCGCCCGACGTGCTCGACGCCGGCCCCGCATCACCACGCGCCGTCGTCGGACCCTGCCGGAACGCCTCCTCGGCTCCACCGCTCCCCGCCGTCGCGTTCGCCCTGCACCGGGCCTTCTCTGCAACGCAGGTGAGGAACCCCACCGGCCTCCCTCCGCCCCCCTGCTCACCGCGCCGAACACCCGCGCCCTGCTACAGCCTGCTCGTCGCCCCTCCACTGGCCACCAACGGCCGCCGCTCGGCCTTCCCGCACAGCCCCGCCTAGCCCCGCCTCGACACTGCTCCGGTCGAGGCCAAGGCCACCGTGTGCCTGCCCCTTTGCCCACGGGTCGCAGCTCCACCACGGGCACGCGCCCGTTCGGGCGCCCGCACCGCCCTGTGCCCGCTAAGGCCCCCCGGGCCACTGTCTAGGGGGCCCCACGCCCCATAACGTTTTACACAAAAAAAGGAAGGATTAAAAAAATTAATTAAAATAAATATAATTAATTATTATTAATTAATTAATTATCTAATGAATTAATTAAGTTAATTAATCCGGTTTAATTAATTTAATCAACTAGTTAGGTTAATTAAATAGTAATTAAATTAATTAATCTGTAATTAACCTAAACAGAGAATGACAGGTGGGTCCCCCTGGACCCACCTGTCTGGTTGACCAAGTCAACCCTGTTGACTGCTGACGTCAGCATGACATCATGCTGACGTCATAAATTCATTTTTCGAATTAAATAATTAATTAATTAAATTCCAGAAATTAATAAAATCTTTAGAAAATCATATCTGCTCAGAACGACGAGACGATTCCGGATACGCAGCCCGTTCGTCCGTCACGCGTCCCTAACATAGTGAACCTGCAACATTTCACCTCCGGTCCATCTGTCCGAAAACGCGAAACACCGGGGATACTTTCCCGAATGTTTCCCCCTTCACCGATATCGCCCATCCCTACGTTAGGTCACCCCTAGCACAACGTATTGCCGCGTCTTGCTTTGTGTTACATTTGATTGCTCCGTTATTTATTGTGTTCCCCCTCCGTTACTCCTTTCCGGTAGACTCCGAGACCGATGATGATGCCCCTGTGGTCGACTACGTCACCGACGACCCCTCTCTCTTGCCAGAGCAACCAGGCAAGCCCCCCCTTTGATCACCAGATATCGCCTACTCTTCTCTATACTGCTTGCATTAGAGTAGTGTAGCATGTTACTGCTTTCCGTTAATCCTATTCTGATGCATAGCCTATCATTGCTGCTACAGTCATTGATACCTTACCCGCAATCCTAAATGCTTAGTAAAGGATGCTAGTGTTCCATCAGTGGCCCTACACTCTTGTCCGTCTGCCATGCTATACTACTGGGCTGTGATCACTTCGGGAGGTGATCACGGGCATATACTATATACTTTACACTATTACATTACCTGTGATACTATTCGGAGTTGGGGGCTGAAGGGGCAGGTGGCTCCATCCCGGTAGAGGTGGGCCTGGGTTCCCGACGGCCCCCGACTGTTACTTTGAGGCGGAGCGGCAGGGCAGGTTGAGACCACCTAGGAGACAGGTGGGCCTGGCCCTGGTCGGCGTTCGCGGATATTTAACACGCTTAACGAGATCTTGGTATTTGATCTGAGTTGGCTACGAGCCTATACGCACTAACCATCTACGTGGGAGTAGTTATGGGTATCCCGACGTCGTGGTATCAGCCGAAGCACTTCGTGACGCCAGCGACTGAGTGGCGTGCGCCGGATTGGAACGTAAGCCTGCTCTTGTATTAAGGGGGCTAGTTCCGCTTTCGGCCGCGTACGCAACGTGCAGGTGTGCTATGGGCGATGGGCCCAGACCCCTGTGCGCTTAGGTTTAGACCGGCGTGCTGGCCTCTCTGTTGTGCCTAGGTGGGGCTGCGACGTGTTGATCTTCCGCGGCCGGGCATGACCCAGGAAAGTGTGTCCGGCCAAATGGGATCAAGCATGCTGGGTAAGTTGGTGCACCCCTGCAGGGAAGTTAATCTATTCGAATAGCCGTGATCTTCGGTAACAGGACGACTTGGAGTTGTACCTTGACCTTATGACAACTAGAACCGGATACTTAATAAAACACACCCTTCCAAGTGCTAGATACAACCTGTGGTCGCTCTCTCTCAGGGTTACGAGGAGGGGATCGCCGGGTAGGATTATTGCTATATGATGCTACTTGGAGGACTTCAACCTGCCCTCTTCTACCTGTTGCAAGACGAAGGTGACCAGAAGCGTAGTCTTCGATAAGACTAGCTATCCCCCTCTTATTCTGGCATTCTGCAGTTCAGTCCACTGATATGGCCGTTTACACATATACCCATGCATATGTAGTGTAGTTCCTTGCTTGCGAGTACTTTGGATGAGTACTCACGGTTGCTTTTCTCCCTCTTTTCCCCTTTCCCTTCTACCTGGTTGTCGCAACCAGATGCTGGAGCCCTGGATCCAGACGCCACCGTCGACGATGATTCCTACTACACTGGAGGTGCCTATTACTACGTGCAGCCCGCTGACGACGACCAAGAGTAGTTAGGAGGATCCCAGGCAGGAGGCCTGCGCCTCTTTCGATCTGTATCCCAGTTTGTGCTAGCCATCTTATGGCAACTTGTTTAACTTATGTCTGTACTCAGATATTGTTGCTTCCGCTAACTCGTCTATGATCGAGCACTTGTATTCGAGCCCTCGAGGCCCCTGGCTTGTATTATGATGCTTGTATGACTTATTTATGTTTTAGAGTTGTGTTGTGATATCTTCCCGTGAGTCCCTGATCTTGATCGTACACATTTGCGTGCATGATTAGTGTATGATTGAATCGGGGGCGTCATAAGTTGGTATCAGAGCCGACTTCCTGTAGGAATTCCCCTTCCACACTCTTTGGCCGAAGTCGAGTCTAGACATTGAAAACTGTTTTACTAACATGGCTGTGCGGCCCATGGGCCCACGTCGCCATTTGGCTGGTATTAGGATCTTTTATTCCTCGACCTTTACTCTGGGATTCTGAACCCTCTTCTATTCGGGTTAAACGATTTTTACCAAAAACTAACTTTAGGTTCTCGAAAATACTTTCTCCCGGAGAGCCCCTTCAGTCCAGATGGTCACTGACTGCACCAGAAGATTTCGGAGATACTCTTTGATATTCTCTCGAGACTTTGTGCCCATCACTTTTGCTATTCCCGACCACCGATAAATCCTTATGGATAACTACTTACACTTGCCATTCTTACGATCATTCCCCATTGTTCTTGTTATTACAAGATACCCGAAGTTTTCTCTATTGTTCCGAGAGTACTTTGTGCCTACTGCCTAGCAGTTCTTTGCCACATGAATACCCCTTCGAACAAATCCTCGCACTTGTCGAGTATCCGCTCATCCCCAGTTGTTCATGTGTTTCACAAAAGTCTTCGAAATAATATTCGATCTTCTGAAAATCCTTTGGGGCCTTTGGCTCTTGAAATTCTTGGTTGCTTGCATTATGGATAATCCCATAAGTCTCGTAGTCATATTGACATTCCTTGTCATTACCATTTTGAGTCTGTTGACTCAATATGTTTGCGAATACACGCAATCATCATTGATCCTTATAAATTACTTTTCCGGCTGAGCTGCCATTCTTTTTACTGGAATTGGTTCTCAACCAATCCAATTGTCTTTGATTGTACCCTACGGCTATTCAACTTATCCACCCCTAATCAGAGCATTGCTTCTGATCCCTTGATTTGGAAATCATAATTCCTTTGCATTTGACAATTGAGTTAGTCAGTTGTTTCTATAATCTGCTTCCCCTAGTTGAGTACCGATGCTCACGTCAGATCCCTTGTGGACCACCAGATCCTTTGTTGGATTTTATCTGACAACGCCCTTCATATTCAATAAACTTGTGAGCCTTTTCTCGGATACATAATGCCTTTGGTAAATTGTATCGTCTGCTTTATCAACCATGCTCTGCCTTCGAGCTTGAGTTAATTACTTCTAAAAGATTCTGGTATAGGATTCTAAGATGCCCCGATGGGTTGAACCTATGCCTTCCTTAATATGTGTGAACTCGAAAGTTTTCACGAGTCGTACTCTTCTGGTATTTTGCCAGATAAAATTTCAATGCTATAACTTCATCGAAAGCGAGAAGTGAGTGAAAGGGTATGCATTGGAGAAGTGGGAGTCGACCTTGAACTTTGTGTTCATGCTCATGGACGCGATGTATATCCTATCATGGAAGCTTCTTGTAACAATAACTATTTCCTTGATAACTAACATATGGTATATGTGAATTGATCCCTTGCAACCGTGGTTCCGACCATGATTGTTCTTCTTTGATTCCATTTCTCGGACAAGTTAAACAATTGTCTTCTATGGATCAATACACCAGTCCAACCTTTACTTTGATCTTCTGTCGAGTATTACCCCCCTGGTATCTCGAGATTATCATGGAACTGCATAACTTTTTATGAGTTCATCAAGTACTACCTTCCCACTGATTCCAATTTCTCACGGGCTCTGAGTTATTAAACACTCAAAGACACCAATAACTGAACCGAGTCCGCACTACGGTTCAACAACTCTTCAGTACGCTTCTATAAGTACGAGTTTGTACCCGATCACGCCATTCCTAGCCTGTTTGGCTATATCATTGTTGTGATGATTTTAACTGTGCTACCCGGTCCTTCTTCTCGGAGCACAATTTTCGACGATGAACTAACCTTACGTCGATCCTCATCGTCATATCATTTCGCCTTGAACAACAAGCTTGGTTTCGAGTTTGTGTCGTACCCATGGTTCCAATGACTTTTGGCTTCATCATTCCTTTGACTTGATGTCGTCGCTGATTGATTACTTCTTCGGGAAATCTGTCGACAAATGTGTCGTGATCCACATCAACCTTATGAGCTCTTCCAGGATATCAATTGAGATCATGATGAGAAATACCATCCTTGCCCCCGATGATTTGGGTTATCTTTGACCACTATATTGCCTTCTGTTCAACACAAACTAGTTCGTGTTTCGTGTTATACCTTGAGATCCTTACTATCCAACATTTGTTCTTCTTTAGCTTGGAGTATTACCATCTTTGATGTCAAGAATGTTGTGAGGATTGCTCCACCTCTTAAGAAATTCTTGCTATAATGATACTTCTCACCATCACCATTCTTTCTTGGTCCTTGCGTGGATTCCAACCGGGGTACCCACATGTGAACGGTGTTGTTTGGATTCTGCACTTCTAGCAACCCTATTGCTTTGAAGTTAATGATCAATAATTCATTCTTAGCCTATCGGTTGCTGAACCACCATTCTAACATTGATCATGCTACTATAAGCCCACATTTCGGTTGCACCTTTCAACTGATGTTTAATTGGGTATGTTTTCCTCGGGCATACCCCATTATATCTTTTGAATTGACAAGTGTCATCTTCTTGTTCACATTATTGTGGAAAGCCATCCGTTTGGAATTCTCGATGAATTGTCGCTGAGCCCATCAGCCACCTTCTCATCCCCTCCTTGGTTTAATGATGAACTATTGTTTCAGGAACCCGCTCCCATAGTTCATTTCCCCGAGAATCTTACAATGTCATCTCGTCAACTTGCGTTGCACCTTTTCCTCTCAGACCCCCTGAGTCTGAGGTATCATGACACCAATTGGATATGAATCTCGATCAGATATGATGGTTGGGGCAACTTTCCAAGAGTTATGATGTTGATCCTTTGATGACCCGGTAACATGATGTCATGCCTAGCACACCCCCCCCCCCGGCTGGAGGACCGATCATTATAAATTCTTTTGCAAGGATAACCATTTTTCCTGGAGGAAATTATAGGACTTATTTTATAAGTTACTCCTGATGGATCATTGGTGTATCTGAAGTCTGGTCCTTGATTGAAACACCATAACATTGCTACCTGAAGCATGTCAATGGTACTTCGATTTTCAACAGGAACATTTGAAGCACGATGCTAAATTTTATTTATCATTTATCCTAACACCGTTGTATGGGTAATATCATGAGATTCCTCCCCCCTTACCTAAATGGTTTTCTACTTTATATCATGTCATGGATATCTTGCTCTGCTTGTCCTTGGGAAGGATATACCCTTGAAATATGTGTTTAAACATATTTTCCTTTCCATTGTTCTGTTTAATCTGATGATCATATTTTCCTTCCATTGGTTTGTTTGAACCTTTTCTATGATCTATATGATATAAGCAGTAATAATCCACTGCTTGTGCAAACACCTCGAGGTACAACTCTGTCAGTAAGACCCTGTTACTATTGTTGATGACATTCCGGTAGCCACCGATGGACGAGAACCTTGCCTATTGGTCCGCCTCGTTCAACGAGCAGGAAAGTGGTTCTCTTCGTCCCTCGCCCTTGGTACCAACGTTGATGCCGACATAACTGACATGGTACTCTCTGACATGCCTTGCTATCATGACCGTGAAAGATGTCACTGCTCCTATTAAAAAAAACCACATGGTGGGCCCATAACCCACAGTTCCACAGGATCGAAACCTGACTGTCCTGTACACCCCCTATTCCCAAAGTTATTCCTCGCGCGTGGACTCGTATGTAATCCACGGGCCACTGTCCTAGTGATCTATTCTAGTATCAGACGCAATACTTACTCTCGCTACTCTGAACCCCTTTCTCACTCTGGTTCAGGCTTCGAGCAACTATCTATCCGCTTGGAGCCTATTATGGTACCTTCGTACCTTACTCTCGAGGTATTTCATATGTTCAACTCGAGTGATAATCTTATACTAATTCATGGGTTAACCCCAGATTGTTTCCCTCATAAGCATTCTGTCGTAGCCGAGTTGCCCCTTACCTATTCGTAAGTACGTTGAAGATCCCGAAGAAAGGATGACGAATTCATCATTTTGACCTGAAGCAGAAGTATGAAGGCATCAATATATTGGGTTGACCTCTTCGAGAAGAGCAAGCCAGGATGAGAAGACCCGATATATTCGTTACCAGACCTTCCCCCTTACTCCCCTCTTAAATCTCGGGACAAGATTTCTTGTAGTGGAGGAGAATTGTGACGCCCGGGTAATTAAGCTATAGTAATCCCCGCTAATGATGCCACGTCACCTCGGTTACTGTGGATAAACTCGCGTTAGTTCGGAACCTAGTTCGAATTTCAAATTCAAAATCGAGCAAACAATAAAAGTTTTCAAATATTAAAATTTAAATGTCGTGAGTGAACCAAATAATACATAGGTAATTATGGTGGAGAAACCAAACTTTGATAAAATGCTTAAAGGCCCTAAAACAATTAAAACAATAGTGAAAACAATTAAACAAATGCCTATTGAATTGATAAAATGCTAACACTATTTTATTATGGGTTAAGAATTAATCTTGTAGTAGTTTATTGGTAAATACAAATTAGGCACTAGTGGTA
>NC_057813.1:382007020-382012563 GCF_018294505.1 Triticum aestivum
GCCTTCTCCTCGACGGACCCCCGCCCGACGCCGTCACCCGTCGCCTCCATCTCGCCCTCGTCCATCATCACGCCGCCCCACGCCGCCTGGAACGCCGCTTCGCCGACCGCCTCCTCATCTCCTCCCCGCCGCCCGACGTGCTCGACGCCGGCCCCGCATCGCCACGCGCCGTCGTCGGACCCTGCTGGAACGCCTCCTCGGCTCCACCACTCCCCGCCGTCGCGTTCGCCCTGCACCGGGCCTTCTCTGCAACGCGGGTGAGGAACCCCACCGGCCTCCCTCCGCCCCCCTGCTCACCGCGCCGAACACCCGCGCCCTGCTACAGCCTGCTCGTCGCCCCTCCACTGGCCACCAATGGCCGCCGCTCGGCCTTCCCGCATAGCCCCGCCTAGCCCCGCCTCGACACTGCTCCGGTCGAGGCCAAGGCCACCGTGTGCCTGCCCCTTCGCCCACGGGTCGCAGCTCCCCCATGGGCACGCGCCCGTTCGGGCGCCCGCACCGCCCTGTGCCCGCTAAGGCCCCCCGGGCCACTGTCTAGGGGGCCCCACGCCCCATAACGTTTTACACAAAAAAAAGGAAGGCTTAAAAAAATTAATTAAAATAAATATAATTAATAATTATTAATTAATTAATTATCTAATGAATTAATTAAGTTAATTAATCCGGTTTAATTAATTTAGTCAACTAGTTAGGTTAATTAAATAGTAATTAAATTAATTAATTTGTAATTAACCTAAACAGAGAATGAAAGGTGGGTCCCCCTGGACCCACCTGTCTGGTTGACCAAGTCAACCCTGTTGACTGCTGACGTCAGCATGACATCATGCTGACGTCATAAATTCATTTTTCGAATTAAATAATTAATTAATTAAATTCCAGAAATTAATAAAATCTTTAGAAAATCATATCTTTTAATCCGTAACTCGGATTAAAATATTTTCAACATGAAAGTTGCTCAGAACGACGAGACGATTCCGGATAAGCAGCCCGTTCGTCCGTCACGCGTCCCTAACATAGTGAACCTGCAATATTTTACCTCCGGTCCATTTGTCCGAAAACGCGAAACACCGGGGATACTTTCCCGAATGTTTCCCCCTTCACCGTTATCGCCCATCCCTACGTTAGGTCACCCCTAGCACAACGTATTGCCGCGTCTTGCTTTGTGTTACATTTGATTGCTCCGTTATTTATTGTGTTCCCCCTCCGTTACTCCTTTCCGGTAGACACCGACGACCCCTCTCTCTTGCCAGAGCAACCAGGCAAGCCCCCCCTTTGATCACCAGATATCGCCTACTCTTCTCTATACTGCTTGCATTAGAGTAGTGTAGCATGTTACTGCTTTCCGTTAATCCTATTCTGATGCATAGCCTATCATTGCTGCTACAGTCATTGATACCTTACCCGCAATCCTAAATGCTTAGTATAGGATGCTAGTGTTCCATCAGTGGCCCTACACTCTTGTCCGTCTGCCATGCTATACTACTGGGCTGTGATCACTTCGGGAGGTGATCACGGGCATATACTATATACTTTACACTATTACATTACCTGTGATACTGTTCGGAGTTGGGGGCTGAAGGGGCAGGTGGCTCCATCCCGGTAGAGGTGGGCCTGGGTTCCCGACGGCCCCCGACTGTTACTTTGAGGCGGAGCGGCAGGGCAGGTTGAGACCACCTAGGAGACAGGTGGGCCTGGCCCTGGTCGGCGTTCGCGGATATTTAACACGCTTAACGAGATCTTGGTATTTGATCTGAGTTGGCTACGAGCCTATACGCACTAACCATCTACGTGCGAGTAGTTATGGGTATCCCGACGTCGTGGTATCAGCCGAAGCACTTCGTGACGCCAGCGACTGAGTGGCGTGCGCCGGATTGGAACGTAAGCCTGCTCTTGTATTAAGGGGGCTAGTTCCGCTTTCGGCCGCGTACGCAACGTGCAGGTGTGCTATGGGCGATGGGCCCAGACCCCTGTGCGGTTAGGTTTAGACCGGCGTGCTGGCCTCTCTGTTGTGCCTAGGTGGGGCTGCGACGTGTTGATCTTCCGCGGCCGGGCATGACCCAGGAAAGTGTGTCCGGCCAAATGGGATCAAGCATGCTGGGTAAGTTGGTGCACCCCTGCAGGGAAGTTAATCTATTCGAATAGCCGTGATCTTCGGTAACAGGACGACTTGGAGTTGTACCTTGACCTTATGACAACTAGAACCGGATACTTAATAAAACACACCCTTCCAAGTGCTAGATACAACCTGTGGTCGCTCTCTCTCAGGGTTACGAGGAGGGGATCGCCGGGTAGGATTATTGCTATATGATGCTACTTGGAGGACTTCAACCTGCCCTCTTCTACCTGTTGCAAGACGAAGGTGACCAGAAGCGTAGTCTTCGATAAGACTAGCTATCCCCCTCTTATTCTGGCATTCTGCAGTTCAGTCCACTGATATGGCCCTTTACACATATACCCATGCATATGTAGTGTAGTTCTTTGCTTGCGAGTACTTTGGATGAGTACTCACGGTTGCTTTTCTCCCTCTTTTCCCCTTTCCCTTCTACCTGGTTGTCGCAACCAGATGCTGGAGCCCTGGAGCCAGACGCCTCCGTCGACGATGATTCCTACTACACTGGAGGTGCCTATTACTACGTGCAGCCCGCTGACGACGACCAAGAGTAGTTAGGAGGATCCCAGCCAGGAGGCCTGTGCCTCTTTCGATCTGTATCCCAGTTTGTGCTAGCCATCTTATGGCAACTTGTTTAACTTATGTCTGTATTGCTTCCGCTAACTCGTCTATGATCGAGCACTTGTATTCGAGCCCTCGAGGCCCCTGGCTTGTATTATGATGTCTGTATGACTTATTTATGTTTTAGAGTTGTGTTGTGATATCTTCCCGTGAGTCCCTGATCTTGATCATACACATTTTCGTGCATGATTAGTGTACGATTGAATCGGGGGCGTCATACAGCCCAACCTCTCTTCACAGCCCACCTAGGCCTGCCAACCCCTCCTCCTCGATCGGATCCGTCGGATCGCGATAGGAGGGCTTCGAAAGCCCCCAATTCCCCCTAACCTAGCCCCTCCTACCTATAAATGGACACCCCCACGTCCATTTTCGGGCTAAACCTACCCCTAGCCTCCTCCTCTAACCCCCTCCGCTCCGGACCGTTGGATCGAGATCCGATCTCCAAAAATAGAGCAGAAACCCCCTAACCCTAGCCCCTAGTCTATTTAAACACCTCCCCATGCCATTTTTGCCCTTCTCCTCCCTCCTCCTCGTTTTCCGCGCCGCCAGCCACCTCCTACCTCGCAGCCGCCGCCCCTCCTCCAAATCCGTACCTGGCCACTCCACCTCTGCCACTTGTCGCCGCCGCCGCCGCGTCCCGGACCAATCTGGGCGCGACACGTCGCCTCCCAGCGCCCCGCGGCCAACCCCAGTGCGCCGCGCGTCCTCCCTCGCGCCCCACTTCCCCGCGGCCCGCCGAAGCCCATCGCCAGCCCGCCCTGGGCCGCCACCAGGCCCGCGCACCCGCGCGAGCGCTGCTCTGCACCCCGCGCCCAATGTGCTCTGGCTCCAGGAGAGGAGCTCCTCAAGCGGCTCCCGTGCGCCGGCCTCCCCTCGCGGAGCCGCTGTCGCCCGGCTCTTTCGCCGCTGCCGGCCGAACTCCGGCTACCTCCGTCGCAGGTAACGTCGCCGCCGCCCGGCCTCTCTCTCCCTTCCTCTTCTCCTTCCTCCCCTCACCAGCTCCCTCTCTCCCGCAGCGCCTCGCGCCGCCGCCCATCACCGTAGCTCGTCGCCGGCCCCTCCTCCCGCCAGATCCGGCCGGAATGGATCCGCCGCGGCCGGATCTGCCGTCCCCACCGCTGGATCGGACCCCTCCGCGCTCCTCCCGTCGCCGGAGTAGCCCTCCACCGCCGCCGCCATGACCCTGCTCGGGACGAGCAGAGGAGCTGCTCGGGACGAGCAGAGGAGCTGCTCGTCCCGCGCGCACCGCGCCCGCGTGGGCCTCCGTAGCGCCTCAGGCCCAGCGCGCCAGGCCCAGCCAAGCCAGCACCAGGCCCAGCCAAGCCGGCCTGCTTTGGCCTCCTCCGCGGCCTGCCCTCAGCCTCCTCACCGACGGGCTGAGGCCCATGGTGAGCTCCCCAGCCCAGTGCCCTCTCCTGTACACTGCTGGCCCAGCAGATTCGGCCCGATATGTTTTTTCCTGGTCCTGCGAATTTAGCATTATCCCAGGATTTTCCAGTTTTGTAGAAAAGTCCCTCTAGATCATGCATATAATAACTCTTTAACCGTGCATCAGATTAAAATGATTCAAACATGAAAAATGCTTAAAATTTTGTGTAGATTAATAATATGTCATTTTCATCCCATATTAAAATGTTTAACTTGCTGTTTATTTAAATTTGCTAAGATGCCATGTTAAAATGATTTATTTCATAACTAAATAACCGTAGCTCGGAATTAAATGTTCTTTATATGTAAATGGGGTGGAAAAATGCCTAGTTTAACATGGTCCACTTTATGTTGCTGTTTAACAACATTAAAATTGTGTTTAGGGCAGAACAGTACCGAATTCATAAATATGCATATGAGGTTTTTCCGGAAATGTTGTTTGTTGTTCCGGCCTCATTTATACTTGCCTAAATAGTTAGTTTTCATATGCTTCACCCCTTGACATGTTTAACAACATTTAATATTGATGAGTAGCATAAACGAGATGAACTGAATAATTGATGTGGTGTTTTGTCAATATGCAGCTCGTTGCATATTGAGCTCCACTTAATTTGTAGTATTGTTTGTTGCACTTTGCCATGCCATGCCTATTTAAACCGGACATGCATCATACTTGATTGTGCATCATGCCATGTTTATGCTTGTGTGTTTACCATGTTGTTTACTTCTTTCCGGTTAGCTTCTCTCGGTAGCTTCGGTTTTGTTCCGGAGTTGTGAGGATTCGTTCGACTATGTCCGTTTGTCTTCTTCATGGACTCGTTCTTCTTCCTAGCGGGATTTCAAGCAAGATGACCGCTACCCTGGATCTCACTACTATCATTGCTATGCTAGTTCCTTCGTTCTATCGCTTTGTTGCGCTACCTATCACCTGTTTATCAAGCCTCCCATATTGTCATGAACCTCTAACCTTTGACACCTTTCCTATGCAAACCATTGTTTGGCTATGTTACCGCTTTTGCTCAGCCCCTCTTATAGCGTTGCTAGTTGCAGGTGAAGTTGAAGATTTCTCCATGGTGGACAGGATTTTGGTTGGGATATCACAATATCTCTTATATTATTAATGCATCTATATACTTGGTAAAGGGTGGAAGACTCGGCCTTTTGCCTGGTGTTTTGTTCCACTCTTGCCGCCCTAGTTTCCGTCATACCGGTGTTATGTTCCCGGATTTTGCGTTCCTTACGCGGTCGGGTGATTTATGGGACCCCCTTGACAGTTCGCTTTGAATAAAACTCCTCCAGGAAGGCCCAACCTTGGTTTTACCATTTGCCTCACCTATCCCTTTTTACCTTGGGAGTCGCGCTCTCGAGGGTCATCTTTATTTTA
>NC_057813.1:382012821-382018240 GCF_018294505.1 Triticum aestivum
TAAGTGTTGGTCCAAACCGAGCGATGTCCGGCGCCCCCTGGGCAATCAGGGTCTATGCCAACCCGACGTCTGGCTCATCCGGTGTGCCCTGAGAACGAGATATGTGCAGCTCCTATCCGGATTTGTCGGCACAGTGGGAGGCTTTGCTGGTCTTGTTTTACCCTTGTCGAAATGTCTAGTAAACCGGGATTCCGAGTCTGATCGGGTCTTCCTGGGAGAAGGTATATCCTTCGTTGATCGTGAGAGCTTATCATGGGCTAAGTTGGGACACCCCTGCAGCGTATAATCTTTCGAAAGCCATGCCTGCGGTTATAGGCAGATGGGAATTTGTTAATGTCCAGTTGTAGATAACTTGACACCAGATCCGAATTAAAACGCATCAACCGTGTGTGTAGCCGTGATGGTCTCTTTTCGGCGGAGTCCGGGAAGTGAACACGGTTTCTGGGTTATGTTTGATGTAAGTAGGAGTTCAGGATCACTTCTTGATCATTACTAGATGACGACCGTTTCCGCTTGCTCTCTTCTCGCTCTTATTTGCGTATGTTAGCCACCATATATGCTTAGTCGCTGCTGCAGCCTCACCACTTTACCCCTCCTTTCCCTTAAGCTTTGCTAGTCTTGATACCCATGGTAATGGGATTGCTGAGTCCTCGTGGCTCACAGATTACTACAACAACAGTTGCAGGTACAGGTTATGCGATGATCATGACGCGAGAGCGATGCTTGCTTGCGTTGAGTTCTTCTTCTGCTTCTTCTTCGATGAGGGGATAGGTTCCAGGTCGGCAGCCTGGGCTAGCAGGGTGGATGTCGTTGAGTTTCTGTTTGTGTTTCATCCATAGTCGGATGATGCTCTTATGTATTGTGATGATGTATTTGTGTGGCATTGTATGCCTTATGTATGTATCCCCATCTATTATGTAATGTTGATGTAATGATATCCACCTTGAAAAAGCGTTTCAATATGCGGGTCTATCCTTGGTGGGACCTTCGAGTTCCTTTTGGATAGGGTCGCATATTGGGCGTGACAAGTTGGTATCAGAGCCTCGACCGACCTTAGGAGCCCCCTTGATTGTTGGCCGTTGTTGAGTCTAGAAGAAAACTATTTTGAGTCTTAGGATTATATATATTGGAGAGTAGGATTCTTTTTACTCCTTAGCCCCTTCGTCGCTCTGGTGAGGTCTCTTGTCTTAGATGTTTTGTCTTTCCTCTCCTCAAATTTCACTAAAAAAAATTAGGATCACACGGGTATCTTGGGATCGTTCCGATGGTTTTGTGATGAGAACATTGTTCTTGGTGCCTCCTGTCTATTATGTGGCTTTGACCCGGGGAGTTGAGCTCCGAGGTGTTGTCGTCACAATTTTATCGTTGCAGTTCTAGAATACCTGAGTTTTGCCGACATCGAAAATCTCTTTTATGCAGTTGTTGGTGAGATAACCTCGACGTCACCCAGTACTGGGGAGTTCGGGAGTATTGCCATAACTCGTATAACGGATGCTTTTCGAAGGTTGAGGTACACGATTTCCGGAGTTTTCTTGGTTATGTGTTGACGGATGGATACAGCTGGATGTAGGAATTGTTAGTTTGGGTGAGATATATTGCTTCCCCTGTATCCCCAACACCAGATTGCATAACCAGAAAGTTTCGGGAGTTTATAGGTGGGAATTCAAGTAGCTCGTAGGATATCTTTCCAACAGACACATGATACGATATGGGATCTATCATATGTATTTGTTCCAGCTTATTCTACAAGCCAAATCCTTTGTTTTGTTTTATTTGTGGTATTCGAGTTGCTTTGAAGTCAAATGTTGAATCCATACCTTTCCTAAACGGTGTTCTCAAATTGCTATGTGAGTACTAATCCTTCTTGATCATCAAGGTCGTCATGTTAATTCTTCTCCAACCAGTGTGCTTCTCTTCAAGTGGAGCCGATCATTTTCAACATCCGCAAGATCAATTCTAAGTTTTCTCAACGGTGTTTGTTCCATTTTCCCCAAGATCCCTTTGTTTTCCCACCCTCCGACCCTTTTTCTTCAAGGACTCAGATATCTTAATCAAGTATCCATCTTATGGATGTGAAGTCTCTTCACTCTTTTCAATCAATGTTCTTATCCGGTGATTTCCCAAGAAAATGCTCAACAGTTTTAAGTTCATCATCCTTCGTTCTTTTTTCTTCTCTGGTGGATCCAATTCAAGCTTTCAATGTTGATCATATTCCTTTCCTCGTGTCAAATGCTTTCTCATGCCGGTGCACCTCTCAATCACTCACCTCTTGTTATTCATGTGTTCCAGAGTGTTGAAGATATCTAAGAAGATTTGTGTTTCCATTCTTAATCCGTTGAATCTATTTGGAGATCATTGTCTCATTCAAGCTATTTAATTCAACCTGTGCAATCTCTCTTTAAAATCATTTTCCAATGGTGTTTTCTTTTTAGTGGGCCCTAACCCACAGGTTTTTTCCCAGGATCTTACCTGAGTCTTCTAATTATTCCGGAGCTATTCCAAATACTTTTTAGAGTTTGGCGTAAGAATGAATTTTCATCAGTCATATTCCTTATCCTAGATCGCTTTCAGAATATTTTCATCGTTGGTTCATCATTTCTATTCTTCTTTGTTCCGGAGTATCTCAACAATTCATGGTGGTTCTCATCATCATTCTCAACATGTGAAGACCGAAGAAGAGTTTCTCGTAAATCTTGCTCCATTCTCTTCAAGATTCATGGTTCTAGCTTGATGCCATCCTCTCATAATTGTTTTTGATTGTGAGAATTCTTTTCACCCATCTGGAGCATTTCATGAGTTGTTTCCATTTCTTTCCTCTGAAGGCCATCATGTCATAATTCCTCATTCTCAACCTTCAGCTCTCGTTATCCAAATCTTACCGGTACACTGCTCAAGTATCCTCTAATCAGCTCGTGATCTCTTCGTTCTCTTGTATCAAATTCCCTCAAGTATCTTCATTCGTTCTCTAATTCTTACCGGTGATTCACCCCTTTACTTCGTTCGTTTTCAATTCTTTCGATGGTTCGTTCAAGATTTCACTTTCTTCGTTATCGTATCAATTTATCAATTCATTCATTGTTAACAAATCCCACCGGTGGTTCCATAAATACCTTCTCAAGTTTATGCTATATCCCTCTTAATCCTTTCTATGAGAATAAGTAGTATGCCAAATCCGTTGCTTGTCATCAATTTAAATTTGTGAAGGATAGGCATAACGTAATTCTTATTATTGTTTCATCCAAGTAATCTAGTTTCTTCTTTCCGGAGTTGTTCATCATGTCACATTTCGAGATGTTTCATCTTTTCTTTTCCGGAGTTCCAAGTTTTCCGCATTATCTCGTCGCGAAGCTTCATCTAAATCATCACAAGGCTCACCTTGTTCTTTCAACTTCTCTTTCTTTCTATCATTCTTTCATTACCGGAGTTCTTCATGGAGGCTCTACATGATGGTTCATCAAGGATTCCTTTCATTCTCATTTTGTTCTTCAAGAATTCTCTCGAAGTTATGGCCCGCTAAGCTATACTCTAAAATAAACATGGTGCTAAACACATGTTTTGTTTTGAGGCGTTCAAGCATTCTTCATCTTGCATTCCGAAGTGCAATCCTTTCTACCTTATCTTTTGAGATGGTGTTATGTCACTCTTGACAATTTCCCTTCGTGATTCACAAGTTGTCAAGAATGAGATATTGTGAATCCATCATTTTATCTTCGATCATGAATTGTTTCAACCCATATTAATCTCTTCGTTGGAGTTATCTTGTGTCATATTTCACCTGAAGCCTTCCCTAAGGGATGTTGCTATTGTGGTGCTTATCAATGATCCAACCTTTCTCCATATCCTTCTCTGTGAAAGAGGTTTTTCATCTCTTCGTTGTTCTCAAGCAAGCAATTGTTTTCGTTAGTGGCAGAATGTCACCTCATAGTCTTGAGATGTTTTCCATAAGCCCACTACAAACTTGTCCTTCTCGTTGTTGATTTTCCAACAACCCCGTTGTAATCTTCTTTGCAAGGATGCTTTCCAAGCTCAATTGTGGCAGAAGTTGGCATTTTCTCCTCCATTCTGTTATTCCAATGATCTATCTTCTATTCTTTCTTCCGGAGGCATTGTGATGTTGCTCTTTTCACTCATCATCTTGTTTTGTCAAGATCATGTTCTTTTCCATGCTTATCCACTTAACCGGAGTGTTGTGTCTATCATTCCTCTTTTAACCGGAGTCTCATCCAAGTGCTTTAATTTTGCCAAGTTCAAATCATATTCCTTCCATGTTCAACCGGAGTGCTGCCCGAATTCTTCCTCTCTCATCTTGTTTTAACCGGAGTGGATTCGAATTCTATCTTGTCCATTAAACTCTTGATTCATGTCTTTGTAACCTTCAAGTTCTCGTAATGTTCCTTGTTCCTTTTTTCTAACAGATTGTTTGCAATCTTGTTCATCTTTGTTGTTTTCTTTCTTTCATATTTCTCAACCTCTCAAGGTTCGTGGTTTCACTCATTCGTCAAAGAAGCAACTTAGTTTTACCTCTTCTCTTCCTCTTTCGTTTCTCTCTGGTGCCATCCTAGATCTCGGGACGAGATCCTCTCGTAGTGGTGGAGTGTTGTAACGCCCCGGATACAACTTTCCATATTCGTAACTCCAACTCTTGCCTTTTCCGGAGATGCGATATGATATTTCCTTCGTGGTTGGGTTTTTGTCGTTTGTTTTGCATTTTGTTCTTGTTTTGCATCTCGTCTCATGTCATCATCTGCATTTCATCCGCATGTTTTTCAAAACTTGCATCCGTTCGGGTTCTCCCGGTTCTCTCCGTTGTCCGTTCGGAGTCCAGACACACTCGCACGCGCCCGCGGCACCTCCGAAATATATTTTATTAGTGGCATAAAAATGTTCTCAGAATGGGTTGCAACTTGTCGTGTGGTCTTATTATAGTGTAGACAGACCGCCTGCCAAGTTTCGTCGCATTCGGAGTCCATTTGACAGCTCAACCGTTAAACATAGCGGTACCGTTGCCGGTACCTTCATCGGATGTTTTCGGTCTCCAAAAACCCTTCCCGGGCTGCACTTCTCTTCTTTCCTTTCAGCCCAACCTCTCTTCACAGCCCACCTAGGCCTGCCAACCCCTCCTCCTCGATCGGATCCGTCGGATCGCGATCGGAGGGCTTCGAAAGCCCCCAATTCCCCCTAACCTAGCCCCTCCTACCTATAAATGGACACCCCCACGTCCATTTTCGGGCTAAACCTACCCCTAGCCTCCTCCTCTAACCCCCTCCGCTCCGGACCGTTGGATCGAGATCCGATGTCCGAAAACGGAGCAGAACCCCCCCTAACCCTAGCCCCTAGTCTATTTAAACACCTCCCCATGCCATTTTTGGCCTTCTCCTCCTCCTCCTCGTTTTCCATGCCGCCAGCCACCTCCTACCTC
>NC_057813.1:382018554-382020684 GCF_018294505.1 Triticum aestivum
CGTCCCGGACCAATCCGGGCGCGACACGTCGCCTCCCAGCGCCCCGCGGCCAACCCCAGCGCGCCGCGCGTCCTCCCCCGCGCCCCACTTCCCCGCGACCCGCCAAAGCCCATCGCCAGCCCGCCCTGGGCCGCCGCCGGGCCCGCGCACCCGCGCGAGCGCTGCTCTGTGCCCCGCGCCCGATGCGCTCTAGCTCCAGGAGAGGAGCTCCTCGAGCGGCTCCCGTGCACCGGCCTCCCCTCGCGGAGCCGCTGCCGCCCGGCTCTTCCGCCGCCGCCGGCCGAACTCCGGCTACCTCCGTCGCGGGTCACGTCGCCGCCGCCCGGCCTCTCTCTCCCTTCCTCTTCTCCTTCCTCCCCTCACCAGCTCTCTCTCTCTCCCGCAGCGCCTCGCACCGCCGCCCGTCGCCGTAGCTCGTCGCCGGCCCCTCCTCCTGCCAGATCCGGCCGGAATGGATCCGCCGCGGCCGGATCTGCCGTCCCCGCCGCTGGATCGGACCCCTCCGCGCTCCTCCCGTCGCCGGAGTAGCCCTCCACCGCCGCCGCCATGACCCTGCTCGGGACGAGCAGAGGAGCTGCTCGTCCCGCGCGCACCGCGCCCGCGTGGGCCTCCGCAGCGCCTCAGGCCCAGCGTGCCAGGCCCAGCCAAGCCAGCCTGCTTCGGCCTCCTCCGCGGCCTGCCCTCAGCCTCCTCACCGACGGGCTGAAGCCCATGGTGAGCTCCCCAGCCCAGTGCCCTCTCCTGTACACTGCTGGCCCAGCAGATTCGGCCCGATATGTTTTTTTCCTGGTCCTGCGAATTTAGCATTATCCCAGGATTTTCCAGTTTTGCAGAAAAGTCCCTCTAGATCATGCATATAATAACTCTTTAACCGTGCATCGGATTAAAATGATTCAAACATGAAAAATGCTTAGAATTTTGTGTAGATTAATAATATGTCATTTTCATCCCATATTAAAATGTTTAACTTGCTGTTTATTTAAATTTGCTAAGATGCCATGTTAAAATGATTTATTTCATAACTAAATAACCGTAGCTCGGAATTAAATGTTCTTTATATGTAAATGGGGTGGAAAAATGCCTAGTTTAACATGGTCCACTTTATGTTGCTGTTTAACAACATTAAAATTGTGTTTAGGGCAGAACAGTACCGAATTCATAAATATGCATATGAGGTTTTTCCGGAATTGTTGTTTGTTGTTCCGGCCTCATTTAAACTTGCCTAAATAGTTAGTTTTCATATGCTTCACCCCTTGCCATGTTTAACAACATTTAATATGGATGAGTAGCATAAATGAGATGAACTGAATAATTGATGTGGTGTTTTGTCAATATGCAGCTCGTTGCATATTGAGCTCCACTTAATTTGTAGTATTGTTTGTTGCACTTTGCCATGCCATGCCTATTTAAACCGGACATGCATCATACTTGATTGTGCATCATGCCATGTTTATGCTTGTGTGTTTACCATGTTGTTTACTTCTTTCCGGTTAGCTTCTCTCGGTAGCTTCGGTTTTGTTCCGGAGTTGTGAGGATTCGTTTGACTACGTCCGTTTGTCTTCTTCATGGACTCGTTCTTCTTCCTAGCGGGATTTCAGGCAAGATGACCGCTACCCTGGATCTCACTACTATCATTGCTATGCTAGTTTCTTCGTTCTATCGCTTTGTTGCGCTACCTATCACCTGTTTATCAAGCCTCCCATATTGCCATGAACCTCTAACCTTTGGCACCTTTCCTATGCAAACCGTTGTTTGGCTATGTTACCGCTTTTGCTCAGCCCCTCTTATAGCGTTCCTAGTTGCAGGTGAAGTTGAAGATTTCTCCATGGTGGACAGGATTTTGGTTGGGATATCACAATATCTCTTATATTATTCATGCATCTATATACTTGGTAAAGGGTGGAAGACTCGGCCTTTTTCCTGGTGTTTTGTTCCACTCTTGTCGCCCTAGTTTCCGTCATACCGGTGTTATGTTCCCGGATTTTGCGTTCCTTACGCGGTCGGGTGATTTATGGGACCCCCTTGACAGTTCGCTTTGAATAAAACTCCTCCAGGAAGGCCCAACCTTGGTTTTACCATTTGCCTCACCTAGCCCTTTTTCCCTTGGGAGTCGCGCTCTCGAGGGTCATC
>NC_057813.1:382020851-382022025 GCF_018294505.1 Triticum aestivum
CCAAACCGAGCGATGTCCGGTGCCCCCTGGGCAATCAGGGTCTATGCCAACCCGACGTCTGGCTCATCCGGTGTGCCCTGAGAACGAGATATGTGCAGCTCCTATTGGGTTGGCACAGCGGGAGGCTTTGCTGGTCTTGTTTTACCATTGTCGAAATGTCTTGTAAACCGGGATTCCAAGTCTGATCGGGTCTTCCTGGGAGAAGGTATATCCTTCGTTGATCGCGAGAGCTTATCATGGGCTAAGTTGGGACACCCCTGCAGGGTATAATCTTTCGAAAGCCGTGCATGTGGTTATAGGCAGATGGGAATTTGTTAATGTCCGGTTGTAGATAACTTGACACCAGATCCGAATTAAAACGCATCAACCGTGTGTGTAGCCGTGATGGTCTCTTTTCGGCGGAGTCCGGGAAGTGAACACGGTTTCTGGGTTATGTTTGATGTAAGTAGGAGTTCAGGATCACTTCTTGATCATTACTAGATGACGACCGTTTCCGCTTGCTCTCTTCTCGCTCTTATTTGCGTATGTTAGCCACCATATATGCTTAGTCGCTGCTGGTGCCTCACCACTTTACCCCTCCTTTCCCTTAAGCTTTGCTAGTCTTGATACCCATGGTAATGGGATTGCTGAGTCCTCGTGGCTCACAGATTACTACAACAACAGTTGCAGGTACAGGTTATGCGATGATCATGACGCGAGAGCGATGCTTGCTTGCATTGAGTTCTTCTTTTGCTTCTTCGTCGATCAGGGGATAGGTTCCAGGTCAGCAGCCTGGGCTAGCAGGGTGGATGTCGTTGAGTTTCTGTTTGTGTTTCATCCGTAGTCGGATGATGCTCTTATGTATTGTGATGATGTATTTGTGTGGCATTGTATGCCTTATGTATGTATCCCCATCTATTATGTAATGTTGATGTAATGATATCCACCTTGCAAAAGCGTTTCAATATGCGGGTCTATCCTTGGTGGGACCTTCGAGTTCCTTTTGGATAGGGTCGCATATTGGGCGTGATAACGGAGGTGGTGGTGCGGCGCGGTGGTGGGAGCGCGTGATGGGGCTAGGTGGTTGCGTGGGAGCGGGAGGCTGGTTCCGGTCACTCGGATCCAGGGTGGCATGGTGGCGCTTTCCTGTCCGGCGGCGGTGAGGAAGGTGGCTGGAGAGGGTGGGGCGGCCGGG
>NC_057813.1:382023016-382053975 GCF_018294505.1 Triticum aestivum
CGCCATTACTAGTTTAAACTAGTAATGGCGCACTATGCCATGGTGCGCCATTAGTAGTTTTGCAAAAAAAAGAATAAAAAGAATACGGTAGTGGCGCACTATGTGACTGGTGCGCCAATACGAGTTAGAACAAGTAATGGCGCACTGTGCCTGGGTGCGCCATTAGTATGTTTGGAAAAATAAAAAAATTATTACTAGTGGCGCACCATGTGTCTGGTTCGCCATTAGTGTCTTTCACACTAATGGCGCACCAGCACATGGTGCGCCACTGCTATATAGTAGTGGCGCACCACATGTCTGGTGCGCCATTAGTATCCATTTCATCTATAGCCCTTTTCCTAGTAGTGGACGATGTTTCTTCTGGATCTAACAGCTTGGCCAACCAAGATCCTGGACTGAGGCATTGCTATGATCTTGTAAGCACGTCTCTCTCTCTTGTATTATTCTGTGCGTGCCAGCGTGCTTTGCTAGGATTTTCGACCAGTAATCCCTTTGTGCAGAAAATGATTTCTACTACTGGCTGCTAAATTAGATATGTAGATGTTATACATGATACTACCTCGTACCTCCTTTCCTAAATATAAGTCTTTCTAGAGATTCCACTATAGGCTACATATGGAGCAAAATGAGTGAATCTACACTCAAAAATGCATCTATATACATCTGCATGTGGTCCATAATGGAATCTCTGCAAAGACATATATTTAGGAACAGGGCAGTACATTACACAAAATCATAGGTGGCATGTAGGAATTCCAGTGCACTACATTAGGCTCCCTTAGAGTGCCTGCTAGTCCAGCATACAGAGTCATGGCTAGTTTATGGTACACACACAATCGTTAATTGGTGGTTTAAATATGCGCAAGGGATATGCAATGTAGTATCATGTAGAGATGTCTGAAATTAGCCGTGTCAACTTGCAGATAGGGTTACACAATGAAAAAGTACAAGATGTATGTGGCAATTTCATGGAACATTGCAAAAAAAGGAGAGGCAGCGGTGAGCCTATACAGTGTGCTATGGTACGTCGCTCCTCCATTGTAATCATCGTGACATGTTATTTGTATGCCAGTTCTATTAGCCAAGTTTCTTAGGGACAGTTATTACGAGTTATCCTACGAAAATAAGCACATGTGAATATAAGCTCCATGTAATAAGCCAACCAGTTCTTTTCATTGCGTTTTCAGCTTATCTTTGGTATGATCAGTGGAAAGTCTAGATTGCATTATATATTTTTCATTTTTCTACCCATATGGAAATTAATTTGACTTGCAAACATCACAAATTGAACCCAGTGCAGTAATTAATATGATAGGAAAACAGACCATCACTATTTGCTCAAAATGCAAATACAAAGATACCATCTACTTGGCACAATCTACTTTGGTCAATGGTTTCCATAGAGATCCCATTGCCTAATTTAAACGAAGAACGCATGACCCACATTTAAATGAAGAACAATTATTTATTGAAATTTGATGGTCCAAGTGGCTGGTTATTATCATATAGCAGCACCACCTGAAAGCATCATATAGCAGCAGCAGCAGCTCATAGCAACTCTTCATACAGCAGTAGTAGTCAGCGATTCATCATATACCAGCAGCAGCTCATAGCAATTCATCATATAGCAGCAGCAGGAGCAGCTCATAGCAATTCATCATATAGCAGCAGCAGGAGCAGCTCATAGCAATTCATCATATAGCAGCAGCAGGAGCAGCTTGTAGCAACTCATCATATAGCAGCAGCAGCAGCTCATAGCAATTCATCATATAGCAGCAGCAGCTCATATCAACTCATCATACAGCAGCAGCAACGCATAGCAATTCATCATATAGTAGCAGTAGGAGCAGCTCATAGAAATGCATCATAGAGCAGCAGTAGAAGCAGCTCATAGCAATTCATCGTATAGTGGATCAGAATGAAAATTTGGCAAAAAATCAGAGGAGATCCTCACCTTGTTGGATGAGCTCATCCTTCAATAGCACCTCAAGGCCATGGCCTGGGAGGAGGGGAGGGAGAATAAGGTGCCTTCTACCGCAGTGTGGTATCAGCCGTAGTTGTGCAGCGCCCGCCGGAGTAGTGCGTTGGACGAACCACAGTATGCTTGCGTGTTTATTTTTACTTGAGGGTCAGGTGTGACACGAGCGTCAGCAGTTGCATTTTGAGTGTAATATAGGCAGACAACATAGTCATTTCACTATTCCCCTTCCCTTCAATTTTTAGTGAGGTTCTACCCGAAACACCCCCCCTCCAAAGAAAAATTAGTTAAGCCCAAGCCCATAACTCAAAAATGACTTCTTTACATCTTTTATGGCTTATTTTGACAATATGCACTGAAAAGGCGGAATCGAACTGGCCCTTAACCTAAAATTCAATTATGCGTGCAATGATGAATCACTCCTGCCTGCTATCTGTACATTTAGGCATCATCATACATGGCATAACCTAATACATGTGCATTCCATTGTAGAATCTGGAATATGCAATGTTTATGTTAGTGCATACGTTGCACATGATGTTTAAATGCCCCTTAAATCTGGTCAGTCAAGTGATGGTCTTTAAGCCTTCTTCTTTGCTTCTTTTCTTGATATGTAAGATTTGCTCACACATCTGTTCAATTGCTTGTTTGCATCAGCCAGCCATACTAGGATTGTTTGCTTTGATTACTTGATGTTCTTGACCTAACACTCTAACAGAGCTTGTCAATGATTTAAACACTAAGGGCTGCTGTAGTGGGGCCTTGTCTAACTCATAGGTGACATAAAGGTTTGGCTGTACACTACATTAGGCTCTCCAAGAGTACCTGGAGATCCAGTTCGAAGGTATGCCTAGTTTTTACATTGTGCGGACATAGTAAATGCTCATTTCATTGTGTGTAAGTGCAAGAGATGCGGCATGTTTCATTATGTGGTGTTGTTTTGTTATAATCTCATCCTTTTGTGTTCACAGACTGGAAAGTATGCATATTTATCTTCCAAGGAGATGAGTAACTAGTTTGTGTCACCTTGCAGAGGGGGTGCAATGAAGATAAGATTAAGGATTTCCATGTACAAGATGTTAGGAAGGAGCCTTGCAAGAGAAGTAGGAGTTGCGCTGAGCCTCTTCAACCTGCTAAGGTAAGTCACTGTATGCAACTCAACAGTTCAATTCCTTGTTTGTTTCAGGCATAGTTAATTTTCTCTTTTCAATTGCTTTATTTGTCCTCAGTTAATGAGATGCCCAAATAATCATGCCTGATGTTCGGTACTTGTATCACTATTAGTTGACATAATTAAAGGCCTTACCATTTAATTACTCTGCCGAAGTGTGCCTAAAGCTTTGAAGTCTATTAACCAACTATTATTGCATGAGGCTCACAATCTAGTTTATACTACGCTAATGGTTGCATAGTTTTGCCTGCTGTAGTATGTTTGTATGAAACCCTCTGCTATTCATTATGCTCCCTAAGACTTTAATTGAGGTACAGAATGGCCAACTGCTTGCTTACTTATACCCAACATGCTGTCTAAATTTGTAACTTGTCCGTGTTTTCGATTGGGCCCCAACATCATGCTCCTCTGGTGAGCTAAGAGGGATTTCTGTATGCAGGCTGCATAGACTATCTTTTTTATAATTTTTAAAATATGACCTGCTTATGCTTCATGACGTGTAACCTTTTTTGGGGTAAGTGACGTGTAACATTATTGTTAGTCATGTTTTGCCATGTAATACAAAATAGTGTCTTGTTCGCTTCACTGTTGTAACTATATTTTTGCCCTAGTCATGTGTACTTACAGAAACATTTCAGGATGAAGTGACATCAACACAAAAATCTGCGAGCAGTGCGGCATGGCCATTACCGAATGATTATGGATTGGAATTGGAATGTGCTGATGTTCTCGAGCATCAACTAGAGGTGGCAAGAAAAGGTGTACATGATTGTCAATGTGTAATCAACAAGTTGAGACTGGACATGCAGGTATTAGATGCAGGAGTCAAAAAAATGAAACAAGACACCGAGGTAACCATGAAGGAATTGGAGATTTTGCAGACTGAAATTTGTGCTATCTGAATCCGGCCAATCCTATTTTCTGAAGAGATTATAGTTCAAATGGAGTTAAGTTGATGCGCGTCCATGATGTATGAGCTGTATTTGCCCAGTGTATGTAATTTGCTGTTTGTGTATGCTTTATTATCACCTGTGCCGAACCATAATGCCCAGTGGGTATAATCGGCTGTAATTTCTTTATTATATAGTGTAGGATTATTCTACCTTTCTATGTCTTGATCTCTTTGCTGTATAGTGTATGCTTTTTAGAGGTGATAATATTGAGTAGGATAATTCTTTGAATATGCTATATCGTTCAAACGGGAGCCAACTCGCCCGACCATGGCCCTTCACGGGCCATCGGATCCATGGGCCATGTACGGGCTGTCGGATCCATGGGCCTTCTACGTCTCGTAGGATCCATGGGCCTTCTACATCTCATAGGATCCATGGGCCTTCTACGTATCGTAGGATCCATGGGCTTTCTACGTCTCATAGGATCCATGGGCCACCAACTCATTTATGGGTCTTGTATGGGTCTTTAATGGGCCGTAGACGGGCCTTTAATGGAAATCGTACGTTTTATGGGCTGACCATAACAGGCCGTTAATAGGTCGTATTTGGTGATGCTATGAAAATGGCCCAACAGACTAACGGTCCACAAACGGGCCGACTGTAACGACGGGCTCAATTTGGCCCACAAGCAGAAAATGACAGTAACGGGCCGTAAGTAATCAAATGCTGCAAATGAGCCCAAGAATAAATGGGCCCTCAGAAGGCTGAAAGTTAACTTGGGCTGGAAACGGCCCAACGGAATAACGACCCTTTAATGGGTATAAAGTGTTACACTGTTCATTACGGGCCAGTTTCACCGCGGACCGTTAATGGGTGTAAAGTAATACACTGTTCATTACGGGACTGTTCATTACGGGCCAGTTTCATCACGGGCCGCTAATGGGCCAAGAGTTACAAAGGGCCTCATATGGTCCGAAAGACGTCATGGGCTATACATGGCCTAGAAGTGAAAACGGGCTCGAATCATATTGGATGGCCCAGATGACACTACTGGGCCTAATTCGCATAGGCGTAACGGGCCTTGGGTTAGCGGGCTGTAAATGGGCTATATGCTAACAGGCCGTTAACAGTCGTTCCATGGGCCGGCCCACCAGCTTTTGACCAAGTCAAACGGGCCAGCCTTTTCCCAGGAACGGGCCACTGTTGGGCCATGCCACGTGTCGACGTATCATAGGCGCCTTCTGTCTAGTGAGTGGATGACATCTGTCCCAATGATGAGTCGACACGTGTTTCCTCCAGCCAATGATGATTTTACACGTGGAAAATCCCCATTGGTCGGGGCTATTAACAGGTTATCGGATCCAAAACCTGACTCGATGGCTTAACGGCATTCCATTACGGTGGATGCCACGTGTCGGTCACCCTTGACGAAAGCACTTCTGTGACATTCGATTTGTCGTCATGGAAGTGGACACTTCCGTGATGATAATTTTGGTAATGTCATGGAACACTTCTACAACAGCACAGGTATGACTATCTTGATTCTGTCATAAAATCGTGATGGATGTACATGCATGACAAAAAACGCGACCTACTGTGACAAACACGTATCATCACGGAAGTGTATTTTTTTTTGTAGTGACTATAGGTGGAACAGAATATGGTGGTTGTGGAGAAGACAAAAAGAAGGAGAAAATCTCGAGTCAACTAGGCAAATTAATGGGCTATGGAGATGCCCATCAATTGATATCGATGCAAGTAAGTAGGGATTGCCATGCAATGGATGCAGTAGAGCTATAAGTGTATGCAAGCTCAAAAAGAAACTAAGTGGGTGTGCATCCAACTTGCCTGCTCATGAAGACCTAGGGCAATTTGAGGAAGCCCGTCATTGGAATATACAAGCCAAGTTCTATAGCGAAAAATTCCAACTAGTATATGAAAGTGATAAAATAGGAGACTCTCTATCATGAAGAACATGGTGCTATTTCAAAGCACAAGTGTGGAAAAGGATAGTAACATTGTCCCTTCTCTCTTTTTCTCTCATTTTTCTTTTGTTTGGGCATCTGTGGCCTCTTTTTTTATTTGTGCTCCTTTGGCCTCTTTTATTTTTATTAAAGTCCGGAGACTCATCCCAACTTGTGAGGGGTCATAGCTTCCATCATCCTTTCCTCACATGGGACAATACTCTAATAATGATGATCATCACACTTTTATTTACTTACAACTCAAGAATTACAACTCGATACTAGAACAAAGATATGACTATATGAATGCCTCCGGCGGTGTACTAGGATGTGCGATGATCAAGAGTGACATGTATAAAAAATATGAACGGTGTCCCAGCCACAAATACTATGCTAACTACTTGATCATGCAAAGCAATATGACAATGATGGTATGTGTCATAATAAACAGAACGGTGGAAGTTGCATGGTAATATATCTTGGAGTGGCTATGGAAATGCCATAATAGGTAGGTATGGTGGCTGTTTTGAGGAAGGGCATATGGTGGGTTTAATGCACCGACAAAAGTTGCGCAGTACTAGAGAGGCTAGCAATGGTGGAAGGGTGAGAGTGCATATAATCCATGGACTCAACATTAGTCATAAAGAACTCACATGCTTATTGCAAAAATTTATTAGTCATCGAAACAAAGTACTACATGCATTCTCGTAGGGGAATAGATTGGTAGGAAAAGACAATCGCTCGTCCCCGACTGCCACTCATAAGGAATACAATCAAAAAATAAATCATGCTCCGACTTCATCACATAACGGTTCACCATACGTGCATGCTAAATGAATCACAAACTTTAACACAAGTATTTCTACCAATCCACAATTACTCACTAGCATGACACTAATATCACCATCTTTATATCTCAAAACAAATGCAAGGAATCAAACTTCTCATATATTAAATGCTCTTTATATGAAAGTTTTTATTACATCCCTCTTGGATGCCCATCATATTAGGACTAAATTCATAACTTAAGAAAATTATCATGCTTTTTAAGACTCTCAAAATAATATAAGTTAAGCACGCGAGTTCATAAATTTCTATAAAATAGAACCACCATTGTGCTCTAAAAAGATATAAGTGAAGCACTAGAGCAACCTGCCTAGCTCAAAAGATAGAAGTGAATCACATAGAGTATTCTAATAAATTCAAGATTAAAGTGTGTCCCTCTCAAAAGGTGTGTATAGAAAGGATGATTGTGGCAAACTAAAAAGCAAAAGACTCATATCATACAAGACACTCCAAGCAAAACACATATCATGTGGTGAATAAAAATATAGCCTCAAGTAAATTTATCGATGGATCAAAGACGAAAGAGGGGATGCCATCCGGGGCATCCCCAAGATTAGATGCTTGGTTGTACTTGAATATTACCTTCGGGTTCCTTAGGGTAGGCTCTTGCCACTCCTTATTCCATAGTCCATCAAATATTTACCCAAAACTTGGAAACTTCACAACACAAAGCTCAACAGAAAACTCGTGAAATCCGTTAGTATAACAAAATAAATCACCACTTTGGTATAGTTGTGAACTCATTCTAAATTTATATTGGTGTAATATCTATTGTATTCCAACTTCTCCATGGTCCATACCCCCCGATACTACCCATAGATTCATCAAAATAAGCAAACAACACATAGAAAACAGAATCTGTTAAAAACAGAACATTCTGTAGCAATCTAGAAACTTCGCATACTTATGTAACTCCAAAACTTCTGAAAAATCAGGAAAATATAGGGAATTTTTATATCAATCTTGTGTAAAAAAATTTAGATCAAAAGAACATTTTTGTGATTTTTTAACATTCTGGCAATGAGCGCAAAAGTTTCTATTTTTCAGCAAGATCAAATCAACTATCACCATAGACCATTCCAAAGGTCTTACTTGGCTCAAACACTAATTAAAACACGAAAACACAATTGCTATATAAGTAATAGTGTGTATTTATTAAAAAACAGAACCAAAACAAAAAACAAAAAAAATAAAAATTGGGTTGCCTCTCAACAAGCGCTATTGTTTAACGCCCCTAGCTAGGCATAAAACATAGATCTAGGTATTGTAATCTTTGGTATGCAATCTGTAAGTGGCCCTCATAATAGATTCATATGGCAAATTAATTTTATTTATAGGAAAGTTTCCATGACCTTCCTTAACGGAAATTGAAATCTAATGTTTCCTTCTTTCATATCAATAATTGCACCAATCGTTCTTTGGAAAGATCTACCAAGAATAATAGGACATGTAGGATTGCAATCTATATCAAGCACAATAAAACCTACGGGCACATAATTCCTATTTGTGACAATAAGAACATCATTAATCTTTCCCATAGGTTTCTTAATAGTGGAATCCGCTAGATCCAAATTCAAAGAACAATCATCAAATTCATGGAAACCGAGCACATCACATAAAGTTTTTGGAATCCTGGAAACACAAGCACCCAAATCACACAAAGCATTGCCCTCATAATCTTTAATTTTAATCTTAATAGTAGGTTCCCACTCATTATAAAGCTTTATAGGGATAGAAACTTCCAATTCAAGTTTTTCTTCAAACGATTTCATCATAGGATCAATGATATGTTTAGTAAAAGCTTTATTTTGATTATAAGCATGAGGTGAATTTAACATGGATTGCAACAAGGAAATACAATCTATCAAACATAGTTATTGATACGTCCATTTTGCATCATGCTTTTATGTCAATATTTATTGCATTATGGGTTGTTATTACACGTTATGTCACAATACTTATGGCTATTCTCTCTTATTTTACAAGGTTTACCATGAAGAGGGGGAATGCCGGCAGCTGGAATTCTGGCTGGAAAAGGAGAAAATATTGGAAACCTATTCTGCACAGCTCCAAAAATCCTGAAACTCCACGGAAGTCATTTTTGGAACTAATAAGAATTATTGAGTGAAGAAAACACTAGAGTGGGCCCACACCCTGGCCAGGAGGGTGGGGGCGCGCCCACCCCTACTGACTGTGCCCCTGTCTCCTGGGCCCCCTGGTGGCCCTCCGGTGCCCATCGTCTGCTATATGAAAGCTTTTACCCTGAAAAAAATCATAAGCAAGCTTACGGGACAAAACTCTGCTGCCATGAGGAGGAACCTTGGCGGAACCAATCTAGGGCTCCGGCGGAGTTGTTCTGCCGGGGAAACTTCCCTCCGGGAGGGGGAAATAATCGCCATCGTTATCACCAACGATCCTCTCATTGGGAGGGGGCAATCTCCATCAACATCTTCACCAGCACCATCTCCTCTCAAAAACCCTAGTTCATCTCTTGTATCCAATCTTGTATCAAAACCACAAATTGGTACCTGTGGGTTGCTAGTAGTGTTGATTACTCCTTGTAGTTGATGCTAATTGGTTTACTTGGTGGAAGATCATATGTTCAGATCCTTAATGCATATTAATACTCCTCTAGTTATGAACATGAATATGCTTTTTGAGTAGTTATGTTTGTTCCTGAGGACATGGGTGAAGTCTTGCTATTAGTAGTCATGTGAATTTGGTATTCGTTCGATATTTTGATGAGATGTATGTTGTCTCTCCTCTAGTGGTGTTATGTGAACATCGACTACATGACACTTCACCATTATTTGGGCCTAGAGGAAGGCATTGGGAAGTAATAAGTAGATGACGGGTTGCTAGAGTGACAGAAGCTTAAACCCTAGTTTTTGCGTTGCTTCGTAAGGGGTTGATTTGGATCCATATGTTTCATGCTATGGTTAGGTTTACCTTAATACTTCTTTTGTAGTTGCGGATGCTTGCAATAGGGGTTAATCATAAGTGGGATGCTTGTCCAAGTAAGGGCAGTACCCAAGCACCGGTCCACCCACATATCAAATTATCAAAGTACCGAACGCGAATCATATGAGCGTGATGAAAACTAGCTTGACAATAATTCCCATGTGTCCTCGGGAGCGCTTTTCTCATTATAAGAAATTGTCCGGGCTTGTCCTTTGTACAAAAGGATTGGCCACCTTGTTGCACTTTATTTACTTTTATTGCTTGCTACCCATTACAAATTATCTTATCACAAAACTATCTGTTACCTACAATTTCAGTGCTTGCAGAGAATACCTTACAGAAAACCGCTTGACATTTCCTTCTGCTCCTCGTTGGGTTCGAGACTCTTACTTATCAAAAGGACTACGATAGATCCCCTATACTTGTGGGTCATCAATACTCTTTTCTGGCGCCGTTGCCGGGAAGTGAAGCACCTTTGGTGAGTGGAATTTTGTAAGGGAACATTTATATAGTGTGCTGAAATTTTCTGTCACTTGTTACTATGGAAACTAATCCTTTGAGGGGCTTGTTCGGGGTATCTTCACCCCGACCAGTAGAGCAAAGAATTGCTCCTCAACCTACTGGACCTACTGAAAATGTTTACTTTCAGATTCCTTCGGGTATGATAGAGAAACTGCTAGCTAATCCCTTTGTAGGGGATGGAACATTGCATCCTGATTTACACATTATCTTTGTGGATGAAGTTTGTGGATTATTTAAGCTTGCAGGTATTCCAGATGATGTTGTCAAAAGGAAGGTCTTCCCTTCATCTTTGAAGGGAGATGCATTGACATGGTATTGGCTATGTGATGATACGGGATCTTGGAACTAAAAATGATTGAAGTTGGAATTTCACCAGAAGTTCTATCCTATGCATCTTGTTCATCGTGATTGTAATTACATATATAATTTCTGGCCTCGCGAAGGAGAAAGCATCGCTCAAGCTTGGGGGAGGCTTAAGTCAATGTTATATTCATGGCCCAATCATGAGCTCTCAAGATAAATGATTATTCAAAAAGTTTATGCTTGGCTTTCTCTCAATGATCGCACCATGCTCGATACTTCCTATGCTGGTTCTTATATGATGAAGACTACTGAATTCAAGTGGGACTTATTGGAAAGAATTAAACTCAACTCTGAAGATTGGGGTTCCGACGATGGTAAGGAGTCAGGTATAACACCTAAGTTTGATTGTGTTAAAAAATTATGGATACCGATGCTTTTCGTGGATTTAGCGCTAAGTATGGACTTGACTCTGAAATAGTAGCTGCTTTCTATGAATCCTTTGCTACTCACGTTGATCTCCCTAAGGAGAAGTGGTTTATATATATTCCTCCCATTGAAGTAAAAGTAGTTGCACCTATTACAGTTGAAGAAAATATTATCACTTATAATGATCCTATTGTCCCTACTAGTTATGTTGAGGAACCACCTTTTCCTGTTAGGATGAAGGATCATGCTAAAACTTCAATTGTTGTTCGTAAGAGTAATACTAGAACTTATACACCTCCTGAGCAAATCAAAGTTGAACCTAGTATTGCTATGGTTAAAGGTCTCTTAGATGATAATTTAGATGGGCATGTTATTTACTTGTGTGAACAGGCTGCTAATATTGCTAGACCAGATGCTAAGATACATAGACCTGTTGTAGGCATGCCTGTTATTTCTGTTAAAATAGGAGATCATTGTTATCATGGCTTATGTGATATGGGTGCTAGTGCTAGCGCAATACCTTTTGACTTATATAAAGAAATTATGCATGATATTGCACCTGCTGAAATAGAAGATATTGATGTTACTATTAAGCTTGCCAATAGGGACACCATTAAGCCAGTCGGGATTGTTAGAGATGTTGAAGTCTTTTGTGGGAAAGTTAAATATCCTGCTGATTTTCTTGTTCTTGGTTCCCCACAAGATGACTTTTGTTCCATTATATTTGGTAGACCCTTCTTGAATACTGTTAATGCTAGAATTGATTGCAATAAGGATGTTGTTACAATTGGCTTAGGGGATATGTCTCATGAGTTTAATTTTGCTAAGTTTCATAGACAACCCCGTTGGGATTGTTAGAGATAGGGACACCATTAAGCCAGTTGGGATTGTTAGAGATGTTGAAGTCTTTTGTGGGAAAGTTAAATAAAGCTACTAAGAAAGATCATTACCCTTTACCTTTTATTGATCAAATGCTAGAAGGACTATCCAAACATACACATTTTTGCTTTCTAGATGGTTATTCTGGTTTCTCTCAAATACCTGTGTCAGCAGAGGATCAATCAAAAACTAATTTTACTTGCCCTTTCGGTACTTTTGCTTATAGACGTATGCCTTTTGGTTTATGTAATGCACCTGCTACCTTTCAAAGATGCATGATGGCTATATTCTCTGACTTCTGTGAAAAGATTTATGAGGTATTCGTGGATGATTTCTCCATTTATGGATCCTCTTTTGATGATTGCTTGAGCAACCTTGATCGAGTTTTGCAGAGATGCGAAGACACTAGTCTCGTCTTGAATTGGGAAAAGTGCCACTTTATGGTTAATGAAGGCATTGTCTTGGGGCATAAGATTTCCAAGAGAGGTATTGAAGTTGATAAAGCTAAAGTTGATGCTATTGAAAAGATGCCATGTCCCAAGGACATAAAAGGTATAAGAAGTTTCCTTGGTCATGCCAGCTTTTATAGGAGGTTCATTAAGGACTTTTCTAAAATCTCTAGGCCTCTGACTAATTTATTGCAAAAAGATATTCCTTTTGTCTTTGATGATGATTGTGTAGAAGCATTTGAAATACTTAAGAAAGCTTTGATCACTGCACCTATTGTTCAGCCACCTGATTGGAATTTACCGTTTGAAATTATGTGTGATGCTAGTGGTTATGTTGTAGGTGCTGTTCTAGGGCAAAGAGTTGATAAGAAATTGAATGTTATCCAGTATGCTAGTAAAACTCTTGATACGGCCCAGAGAAATTATGCTACTACTGAAAAAGAGTTCTTAGCAGTTGTATTTGCTTGTGATAAGTTCAAACCTTATATTGTTGATTCCAAAGTTACTATTCACACTTATCATGCTGCTATTAAATATCTTATGGAAAAGAAAGATGCTAAGCCTAGACTTATTAGATGGGTTCTCTTGCTCCAAGAATTTGATTTGCATATTATTGATAGAAAGGGAGCTGAGAACCCCGTTGCAGACAACCTATCTAGGTTAGAGAATGTTCTTGATGACCCACTACCTATTGACGATAGCTTTCCTGATGAGAAATTAGCGGTCATTAATGCTGCTCGTACTGCTCTTTGGTATGTTGATTATGCTAATTACATTGTTGCTAAATTTATACCACCTAGTTTCACATACTAGTAACAGAAAAAGTTTTTTTATGATTTAAGACATTACTTCTGGGATGACCCGCACCTTTATAAAGAAGGAGTAGATGGTGTTATTAGATGTTGTGTACCTAAGCATGAACAGGAACAGATCCTACGCAAGTGTCACTCTGAATCATATGGAGGACACCACGTTGGAGATAGAACTACACACAAGGTATTGCAATCCATTTTTTATTGGCCTACTCTCTTCAAAGATGCTCGTAAGTTTGTCTTGTGTTCTGATGAATGCCAAAGAATTGGTAATATTAGTAGACGTCAAGAAATGCCTATGAACTATTCTCTTGTTATTGAACCATTTGATGTTTGGGGCTTTGATTATATGGGACCTTTTCCTGCCTCTAATGGTTACACACGTATTTTAGTTGTTGTTGATTACGTTACTAAGTGGGTAGAAGCTATTCCAACTAGTAGTGCTGATCATAACACTTCTATTAAGATGCTTAAAGAAGTTATTTTTCCGAGGTTTGGAGTCCCTAGATATCTTATGACTGATGGTGGTTCACATTTTATTCATGGTGCTTTCCGTAAGATGCTTGCTAAGTATGATGTTAATCATAGAATTGCATCTCCTTATCACCTGCAGTCTAGTGGTCAAGTAGAGTTGAGCAATAGAGAGCTCAAATTAATTCTGCAAAAGACTATGAATAGATCTAGAAAGAATTGGTCCAAGAAACTTGATGATGCATTATGGGCCTATAGAACTGCATATAAAAATCCTATGGGTATGTCTCTGTATAAGATGGTTTATGGAAAAGCATGTCACTTTCCTCTTGAACTTGAACATAAAGCATATTGGGATATTAAAGAGCTCAACTATGACTTCAAACTTGTCGGTGAGAAGAGGTTGTTTGATATTAGCTCACTTGATGAATGGAGAACCCAAGCCTATGAGAATGCCAAGCTGTTCAAAGAAAAAGTTAAACGATGGCATTACAAAAGAATACAAAAGTGTGAGTTTAACGTAGGTGATTATGTGTTGCTATTCAACTCTCGTTTCAGATTTTTTGCAGGAAAACTTCTCTCTAATGGGAAGGTCCTTACGTTATTAAGGAGATCTATCGTTCCGGTGCCATAAAAATCAACAACTTCGAAGGCACAAGTCCGAGGGTGGTGAATGGTCAAAAAATCAAACATTATATCTCAGGTAATCCTATCAATGTTGAAACTAATATTATTGAGACCGTAACCCCGGAGGAATACATAAGGGACACTTTCCAGAATGTTTCAGACTCTGAAAAGGAATAGGTATGTGGTACGGTAAGTAAACCGACTCCAAAACAATTCTAATGGCAATTTTCCTCCGTTTTGGAATATTTAAGAATTTTGGGAAGCAAGAAGTAATCCGGCAAGGACACGAGGCCTCCACGAGGGTGGAGGGCGCGCCCACCTTACTGGGCGCACCCCCTGTCTCGTGGGCCCTCGCGTGCCTCCCGAACTCCGTTTTCTTGCACGTTACGTATTTTGGTCGGTAAAAATTCATTATATAATCTCTCGAAGGCTTTCACCACCGTATCACGCAAAACTCCTCTGTTTTCGTTTCGAGCTGTTTTCTGACAGATCTAGAGCACCATGACGTCGCCCTCCTTCAACAATGAAGAGAAGGACGCTTGGCTATTGAAGATAGAGCTGAAAAGAGAAGAACCGGAGGAGATCAACAAGGATGAAGGGATCAAGAAGGCCATGGAGGATCAAGCTTCGGCGGTGGAAGAATAAAACATCCCTCAACCTTTACCTAACCTGTTTACTCCAACTGAGATTGAAGCTTTCAAGATGATTGAGTTAGCTCACATACAAAACAAGTATCTCACACAGGAGAATATTTTGTTGAAGGATCATATCACCGGACTCAAGGGCATTATCCGCAAGTTGCACGAGCTTTTACGCTTGATGTGCGATTATCCACCATCATCATCACCACCTTCATCACCTCTGAGGACTTAATCACATGGGTATGGACACTCCCCTTGGAAACTTCCAAGCTTGGGGGAGGTGCCCCGGTATCGTATCACCATCACACTCCCATCTTTACCGTTTTAATTAGTTCGATCTTTTTAGTAATATCTTGATCTAGTAGATTGAATTTTTGGTATCAAGTAGTTTTTGAGTTTTGCTTTGTGATCTCTTTTTGTAATCGAGTCCATGAGCTATCTATAATAAAGATTAGTGTTGAGTCAAGGGCTTTGCTTTCTTGCTATGATCTTGAGGAAGTAGAAAGAATAAAAAGAATAAAAGAGTTCATATTGATTTTATGGATAGTAATGACTTCACATATAAAGAGTATGAGGCATAAAAGTTGTTGAGAGTTGACAAACATAGTTTTGGTCATCGTTGCAATTAATAGGAAGTAATAAGGAAAGAGAGGTATTCACATATAAATATACTATCTTGGACATCTTTTATGATTGTGAGCACTCATTAAGTATGACATGCTAAAAGAGTTGATGTTTATGTTTTCTCACATATCAGTCAAATATATTGTCATTGATCTTCCCAACATGTTGAGCTTGCCTTTCCCCCTCATTCTAGCCAAAATTCCTTGCACCAAGTAGAGATACTACTTGTGCTTCCAAATATCCTTAAACCCAGTTTTGCCATGAGAGTCCACCATACCTACCTATGGATTGAGTAAGATCCTTCAAGTAAGTTGTCATGTTGCAAGAAATAAAAATTTCTCTCTAAATATGTATGACTTATTAGTGTGGAGAAAATAAGCTTTATATGATCGTATGATATGGAAGTAATAAAAGCGACGGACTGCATAATAAAGGTTCATATCACAAGTGGCAATATAAAGTGACGTTCTTTTGCATTAAGATTTTGTGCATCCAAACCTAAAAGCACATGACAACCTCTGCTTCCCTCTGCGAAGGGCCTATCTTCTACTTTATGTCTTTTACTTTATGCAAGAGTCAAGGTGATCTTCACCTTTCCCTTTTTCATTTTATCCTTTGGCAAGCACCACGTGTTGGAAAGATCCTTATATATATATATATATATATATATATATATATATATCCAATTGGATGTAAGTTGGCATGAGCTATTATTGTTGACACCACCCAAAGGTGAATACGTTAGGAGGCAACACAATAAGCACCTATCTTCCTCAGTGTACGATTAAAACTCCATAACCACAAGTATTGCATGAGTGTTAGCAATTGTAGAAGACTATATGATAGTTGAGTATGTGGACTTGCTGAAAAGCTCTATTCTTGACTCTTTCTGATGTTATGATAAATTGCAATTGCTTCAATGACTGAGATTATAGTCTGTTAGTTCTCAATGAAGTTTTTGAACCATACTTGACATTGTGAATTGATTGTTACTTGAGCATAAGAAACCATATGACAAAAATCTATTTATGTTGTTGTTATAAGAATGATCATGATGCCCTCATGTCCGTATTTTATTTTTATCAACACCTCTATCTCTAAACATGTGGACATATTTTTTGATTTCGGCTTCCGCTTGAGGACAAGCGAGGTCTAAGCTTGGGGGAGTTGATACGTCCATTTTGCATCATGCTTTTATGTCAATATTTATTGCATTATGGGCTGTTATTACACGTTATGTCACAATACTGATGGCTATTCTCTCTTATTTTACAAGGTTTACCATGAAGAGGGGGAATGCGGGAGCTGGAATTCTGGCTGGAAAAGGAGCAAATATTGGAAACCTATTTTGCACAGCTCCAAAAATCCTGAAACTCCACGGAAGTCATTTTTGGAATTAATAAGAATTATTGAGCGAAGAAAACACCAGAGGGGGCCCACACCCTGGCCAGGAGGGTGGGGGCGCGCCCACCCCTACTGGGCGCGCCCCTATCTCCTGAGCCCCCTGGTGGCCCTCCGGTGCCCATCTTCTGCTATATGAAGGCTTTTACCCTGAAAAAATCATAAGCAAGCTTACAGGACGAAACTCCACCGCCACGAGGCGGAACCTTGGCAAAACCAATCTAGGGCTCCGGTGGAGCTGTTCTGTCGGGGAAACTTCCCTCCGGGAGGGGGAAATCATCACCAACGATCCTATCATCGGGAGGGGGTCAATCTCCATCAACATCTTCACCAGCACCATCTCCTCTCAAAATCCTAGTTCATCTCTTGTATCCAATCTTGTATCAAAACCACCAATTGGTACCTGTGGGTTGCTAGTAGTGTTGATTACTCCTTGTAGTTGATGCTAATTGGTTTACTTGGTGGAAGATCATATGTTCAGATCCTTAATGCATATCAATACTCCTCTGATTATGAACGTGAATATGCTTTGTGAGTAGTTACGTTTGTTCCTGAGGACATGGGTGAAATCTTGCTATTCGTAGTCATGTGAATTTGGTATTCGTTCGATATTTTGATGAGATGTATGTTGTCTCTCCTATAGTGGTGTTATGTGAACGTTGACTACATGACACTTCACCATTATTTGGGCCTAGAGGAAGGCATTGGGAAGTAATAAGTATATGATGGGTTGCTAGGGTGACAAAAGCTTAAACCCTAGTTTATGCGTTGCTTCGTAAGGTCTGATTTGGATCCATATGTTTCATGCTATGGTTAGGTTTACCTTAATACTTCTTTTGTAGTTGCAGATGCTTGCAATAGGGGTTAATCATAAGTGGGATGCTTCTCCAAGGAAGGGCAGTACCCAAGCACCGGTCCACCCACATATCAAATTATCAAAGTACCGAACGCGAATCATATGAGCGTGATGAAAACTAGCTTGACGATAATTCCCGTGTGTCCTCGGGGGCGCTTTTCTCATTATAAGAAATTGTCCAGACTTGTCCTTTGCTACAAAAAGGATTGGGCCACCTTGCTGCACTTTGTTTACTTTTATTGCTTGCTACCCGTTACAAATTATCTTATCACAAAACTATCTGTTACCTACAATTTCAGTGCTTGCAGAGAATACCTTCCTGAAAACCGCTTGTCATTTCCTTCTGCTCCTCATTGGGTTCGACACTCTTACTTATCGAAAGGACTATCATAGATCCCCTATACTTGTGGGTCATCAGATATCATAATTAAAATCCTTGAAATCCAAAAGAGTGGGTTCATCGCTACTTCAAGTTTTGACCTCTCCAATCCCACTTTTATCAATTTTTCCATTACGATCTTTAAACTCCAAATTATTGCGACGCCTTCTAGCTAAAGTTTACTCATCTCCAGTCCCATATTTATCAAGATTTATATTATAAAACAAATATTCAATAGTAGTCACACCAATCAATTTAAGATCTTCACCATTATTTTTGCAAAAACTAGAAGAACATGCTTTTACAAACCAATCTCTGTTAACACGCATCCTAGCGGTTCTTTCTATACTTTCATTGATATAAACTTTAATAGCTTTTAGATATTCATTAATATCAATATTTGGTGGCATAGATCTAATCTTAAAAGAATCAATCTCATGAGAAATTCTATCAATGCTCCTAGCCAAATCATCAATCTTAAGCAATTTTTCTTCAACAATAGCATTGAAAATCTTTTGAGAATTAATGAAATATTTCATATTGTTCTCAATATCAGAGGGTATTTTATTATAATTTCCATAAGAATTTTTGTAGGAATTACAATAATTATTAGAGAAATTACTAGGAAAAGGCCTAGGGTTGAAATTACCTCTATATGTGTTATTACCAAAATTGTTCCTACCAACAAAATTCATATCCATAGACTCATTATTATTCTCAATCTGTACAAAGGCATATCATTAGGATCAATAGGAGCACTCTTACTACCAATCAATTCCATAAGTTCATCCATCTTTCCACTCAAAGTATTAATTTCTTCAATCGTGTGCACTTTTTTACTAGAAGATCTTTCGGTATGCCATTGAGAGTAATTTGCCATAATATTATCTAGGGTTTAGTAGATTATGCTAATGTTAATTCCATAAAACTACCTCCAGGGTGGATTCTAAAAGATTTCGAGATGCAAAATTCAATCTGGCATAATCTTTTTGTATCATCCATAAACTTAAACCATGAGTAGGGCTATTTCTTATCATCAATTTCATCCTCTCCCAAGATTGTGCCACATGTTCATGATCAAGTTGCTTAAAATTCATTATATCGTTCCTAAGGGATATGATCTTAGTGGGAGGTAAATACTTGGAAATAAAAGCATCTTTACACTTATTCCATGAATCAATACTATTTTTAGGCAAAGACGAAAACCAAGTTTTAGCACGATCTCGTTGTGAGAACGGAAATAGTTTCAATTTAACAATATCATTATCCACATCTTTTTTATTTTGCATATCACACAGTTCAATGAAAGTATTTAGATTGGATGCGGCATCTTCATTAGGGCTACCGAAAAATTGTTCTTTCATAACGAGATTCAACAAAGCGACATTAATTTCATAAGATTCCGCACTAGTGGTGGGAGCAATCAGAGTACTAATGCAATCATTATTATTAGTGTTGGAGAAGTCACACAACTTGGTATTTTCTTGAGACATCATGACAAAGCAAGCAATCTAACACCCAAGCAAAAAAGCAAACAAAAAGACGAACGAAAGAAGGGCGAATAAAAAAGGCAAATATTTTTTTGTTTTTCTGAAAATGTTTTAGAAGTGGGGGAGAGGAAAAGGAGAGGCAAATGACAAGTAATGTGATGCAAGAGATGAGAGTTTATGATAGGTACTTGGTAGGCTTGATGTAGAACCTCCTCGGCAACGGAGCCAGAAATTCTTCCAGCTACTTCTTGAGATTGCATTGATTTTTCCCTTGAAGAGGAAAGGGTGATGCGGCAAAGTAGAGATAAGTATTTCCCTCAGTTAAGAACCAAGGTATCAATCCAGTAGGAGGCACAAGCAAGTCTCCAATATATGCACCTGCACAAACTAACAAACACTTGCACACAACGCGAAAAAGGGGTTGTCAATCCCTTCACGGTCACGAACAACAGTGAAATCTAATAGAGATAGTTATAAAAGATAAATAAAAGAGCAAGTAAATCTCTACCTAATAATAAAGCACGGTGGGTTTCTGTTGAAAGAACATGCGGTGCCCCCATGTTTGGTTTTGGTAATTGATGACAATCTCTATGGACTAATGGTTGTCTTGAGTTGTATTTGAAGGATTTGTCCATAGGCTTTTCTTGAAGTCCATGTGTTGGTTTCAAGGAGTTTTTGAGTTGACCAAGGTGCTATTAAGGAATTATCCAAATATTGGTCATGCGAGTGTTGAGCTTGTTGCAAGCATGTCTTGAAGAAGAAGGTTATGTGATCATTCATGTTTACCTTCAAGACATCATCCAAATGAAGAGAGTTGCAAAGATTCAAGGTTGATCAAGACTAAGTCAAGAGTGAATCAAGTTGATCAACTCACAAAGCATAGAAGATGTACCGAGAGGGATCAAGTGATCCCATGGTATGGTAAGCATTGTCCATTACACTTTATGTACTAACCCATGGTCTATGTGAGAGTTGTATGTGGGGTTAGGTACGTATCCATGGGCTTGCGTCAAGAGGAAGATATCATACAACCCATGGAAAGGATAACATCAAGTGGTGATCGTCATCAATATTGCCGTGTGCAAGTTCAAGTGGAGCATCACGAAGAGATCAAGTGCTTGAATCTTGCCATCCATTGTGGTGTCAATGGACTTGTGAAGATGTGCCGAAGAGTGGCTCACCCATAGTGAACTATGGGGGAGCAATCATCTAGTCTTCATCGAGCCAACACAATCAAGAAAGGTGGTCCAACTTGAGGGAGTCAAGATCGTCTTCATCTAGCTCAAGTGGACCATGTGCAAGGCAAAGGTTTTCCCTTGATAGGTTTTCTATTTTACCGGTCTTGTGGTGGTAGTTGGGAGACCGAGTTATAGAATCGTTTGCCGTACTATCAAGGGGGGCTCTCAAGTTGGTAGCTTGATCGTATCGTTAGTAGAGAGCTCAAACCATTGCATCCTTGCATCATGTTTCTTGCTTCTTGTTTGGTTATCTTTTTGAGTCTTAGAGATTATGGTCATCTTGATGACAAGCTTGATTTCATCGAAAACGGAGTTCGCATGCGTCTTCTATGATGTTTTCGGTGTTGGAGGTTTTACCGGTCTTATCCGATGAAGGGTTCTCACCATTTTCTTATGGGACTTTTCTCATTTGCTTATTCTTGATATTTCTATCAATATTGTGTTAGCCCATGTCGTTAGCTTTCCAATAAACTTGGTTTCGTTGAATTCGGAGTCCGTTTGCAAAAGTTGTGGCTGTTTTGGTAAAGGCTGCAGCGGTACTACCGCGACTAGAGCGGATGTAATTTTTTACTACCGCTCCAGAGCGGTACTACCGCTGCTCCTGAGCGGTAGTACCGCTCCAGAGAAGTACTACCATGGCTCCTAAGCGGTAGTACCGCCCCGGACCAAAATCTCGTGTTTTCTCTCTCGTTTGGGCTGTTTTGGCCGTGCTAAGCGGTAGTACCGCTCCTCCAAGCGGTAGTACCGCTTGTGCACGACCTGAGCACATAACGGTTGGATTCTGGAGGTCCTATAAAAGGGGGTCTTCTTCCCCAATGAACCTAATCCTTTGAGCTTGTGTTCTTCCCCCATTGTTGACCTTCTTCGAGCTTGCTAACTCTCAATCCCTCCATGGATTCTTGCTAGTTCTTGAGGGAAAAGAGAGAGGAGATCTAGATCCACGTTTCCACCAATCACTTTCTCCTCTAAGTGAGGGGAACCCCTTGGATCTAGATCTTGGAGTTCTTCATGTTCTTCTTTCGTTCTTCCTCTCATTTTCCTCCCTAGCATTAGTTGCTTTGGTGGGATTTGGGAGAGAAGGACTTGGGCACTCCGTGTGCCCTTGCCATTGCATTTGGTGCATCGGTTTGAGTTCTCCACGGTGATACGTGGAAGTGAAGTTTGAGAAGCTTATTACTCTTGGTTGTTTGGGCACCCTAGAGCTTGTTCCTCTTGGGTGCCTTGGTGCCCTAGACGGTTGGTGGTGTTCGGAGCTCAATCATTGTGGTGTAAAGCTCCGGGCAAGCGTCGGGGTCTCCAATTAGGTTGTGGAGATCGCCCCGAGCAATTTGACGGGTACCGGTGACCGCCCCCAAGGGTTGCCAAAGTGTAGGGTTCGGTGACCGCCCCCAAGGGTCGCCATTTGTACGGGTTCGGTGACCGCCCTCAAGGGTCCCTTAGTGGAATCACGGCATCTTGCATTGTGCGAGGGCGTGAGGAGATTACGGTGGCCCTAGTGGCTTCTTGGGGAGCATTGTGCCTCCACACCGCTCCAAACGGAGATTAGCATCCGCAAGGGTGTGAACTTTGGGATACATCGTCGTCTCCGCGTGCCTCGGTTATCTCTTACCCGAGCCCCTTTACTTATGCACTTTACTTTGTGATAGCCATATTGTTCTTTGTCATATATCTTGCTATCACATAGTTGCTTATCTTGCTTAGCATAAGTTGTTGGTGCACATAGGCGAGCCTAATTGTTGTAGGTTTTGTGCTTGACAAATTAACCGCTAGGTTTATTACGCATTTGTTCAGGCCTAAACCGTAATTATTTTAAAGCGCCTATTCACCCCCCTCTAGGCGACATCCTCGATCTTTCAATTGGTATCAGAGCCTCGTCTCTCTTTATTAGGCTTTACTGCCTAGAGAGTAAAGATGTCAACTAGAGGATTAGGATTCTCTGACACTCTTAGTTTCAATGGCACAAATTTTGATGTTTGGGTAATTCGCATGCTTAATCTCTTTAGGGACATGGACCCAAATTTAGAGCGAATTGTAGATATGGGTTTTTCTCCTCCAAAGGATCCCCAAAGATTATCTTTAGAGGATGAGAAAAACTCTTATCTCAATGCTCAAGCTTCTAATGTGCTTTTTGATGCTTTGAGCAATGTAGTTATATTTGAACTCATGCCGTTCCGGGATGCTCATGAGTTATGGACAAAGCTTCAAGATAAATATGGTGTGTCCAATATTTGTGGGGATGATTGTTCTCCCTCCACCTCCGGTCATATAGTCTTCTCAAATTCTTCTACTTCACCTACATGTGGTTTGCCACAAGGAAATGATATGGTGAGTAGTGTTGGTCATTGCAATGATGATAGTATGCTTACTGTGGATGATCCTTCATCACTATATTATTGCAATGCTCCTTCTTTGGGCTTTAACACTTCGAGCACTCCAAATGTTTCACATGCTTGTATTGATAGTCCTTGCATATCATGTAGAAATTGCTTGACTAAATCACATGATGATATGCTTGCTATGTCTTGTTGCCATGATAAAAATGCATCTATTTCCTCGAATTATTGTGCTAACAATGTAGAGGAAACCGAACACTCCATGGAACAAGATGTGGTTTTTAATGGTGCCTCAAGGGATCCTACATCATCATCTATTGCTTTTTGCCTTATGGCTAAGGCATCAAAGGTATCTCCTACTTTGTACCCCAATATGTCTCTTGATGATGATGTTGATGCTAATGATGATGAGGATAATGATGAAGAGAATGATAATGTTGCCTCCTTAAAAACTAAGGGGGAGATGATTTTTAAAGCTCTTCATAGAAATAAAATTGCTCGTTCCAACTTCATGTAAATTATGTCCATTGCCATTGAGGGCAAGAGATATATTGAGGAGTTGGAATCTCATCTCGAGGAGCATGAGGTCACCATTGAGAAAATGGAAGCTCATGGGCGTGATTACGCAAATGAGATCGCGGAGCTAACTCAAGCTCTTGAACATGAACAAACCACCAAGGAATCTCTTGAGGAGACTTTTGCTCTAGAATTGTCTAGAGTGAAGGAATCTACTGATAGAGCTCTTGAGGTGGCCAATGTTTTTGAAACTAAAAATGCTAAGCTTGAAGTTGCTCATGCTAGACTCCTTGAGGATTTTGAGCACATCGAAAATGGCTCAAGGGTCATCAAGGGTGATCTCATCAAACTCACCGAGTCTCATGCTCAACTTGAAGCTTCTTATTTAAAAGAGCTTGCCAAGTTGCCTTCTCCTCTTGTTGTTAATGATGATGCTTGTGCTACTAATTTTATTACTTGTGAAGCATCCATTTTGAAGGAGAATATTGAGCTACGGGCTCAACTTGAGGTGCTATCTTGCAATTATGGGAAATTGGAAGAAAGTCATGAAAAGCTCTCAAGCTCTTATGATGATCTTCTAGTATCCCATAGTGTGCTAAAGATAGCTCATGAGGCCATGATTGCTAAGGTAACATCTAGTGAGCCTCATGTGGATACTAGCACTACTTCTAGTCAAAATAGTATATTGCCATGTGCTAGTCCTTGTAATTCATCTACTCACAATGTTGGTACATCTTGTGATGAATTGCTTTCCTTGCCTTGTTGCTCTAACGATGAAACTTATACTTCCTCTAGTACTTGTGTTGAGACTAACCATGTAGAGGAAATCAAAGAGCTCAAGGCCCAAGTCACTTCTTTGAAGAAAGACTTGGAAAAGTGTCATGAAGGGAAGGCCACACTCAACAATATCTTGAATGTGCAAAAATCCCCCAATGACAAAGGTGTACTTGGATTCAACTCCAACAAGAAGAAGAAGTCCAAGTTGAACAAGTAGAAGGTCCAAGAACAAGTCAAGAATTCGGCCAAGATTGTTTGCTTCAAGTGCAAAGTCGAAGGGCATCATGTTAGATCTTGCCCGTTGAAGAAGAAGGCCATTAGTGTCAAGCAACAAGGGAATAGGGCACAAGTTTAATCTCATGCTCAACATCAAGTTGAAGAAAGGCCTCTTCCCAAGAAGACTTAAGTTAATGCTTCTCAAATTGAGAAATCAAGTGAGAAGAAAGTGAAGAGTAGACGTTGCTACTTATGCCGTGATAAAGGTCACGTCGCTTCTTCATGCACTAGTAGTAACTTATCCAACCCAATTATTATTGATTATATCTATTCTCTTGGTAAGGATAAGGTTGGCAATGTGTTTGCCAAGTTTGTTGGTACTCAAAGTGGTGTCAAGCAAAGAACCATTTGGGTAGCCAAACCTATTGTGACTAACCTCTTAGGACCCAACTTGGTTGGGGACCAACAAGCCCAAACTTGATCAATAGGTGTTGTTGGAGGTCATTGGAGACTTGGCTACATTATGAAGAATTAAGGGGACTTCATATTTCTTATTGTCTCAAGCCAAGTCAATTGGGTTGTCAAGTTTCTATCTTATATCCAATGTGCCTCCTTGCGGTAACTTGTACTTAAATTGTTTACATTGAAAGTTACTTGCCCCTTTGCATGTTTTGGTTTTGTTCCTTGCATGTGTTTGTATATGATGTGTCTCCAAATTGCCTTTGTGTATGTTGGTTTGCACATCATGTACTTGTGTGTCGTTGGTTGAGCCTTAGTGCATCTTGTTTATTTCTTAGTTGGCTCTTGTGAGAGATTAATGGAATATCCATTATGGGGGAGTGGTGTGCTTTGTGCACCTCACAATCCTATAAATGTGCACACATGAGTAATACCATCTAGTATTGATATTTCAAGATTATCTAGTCGCTAGGTGGTATATCTCTCATGAGAAATTCAAATTCTAAAAATTCCAATGATTATCTCGTGTTGGATCCTCTTATTGCCTCTTGTTAAGTTTTCTTCATTGGTATCACATTATGGGGGAGTAATATGCTATGTGCATATTACAAGCCTAGAAAATGTGTACATTTGAGATATTGTCACCTATAATTGATATTGTAAATTATCTTGTTCCTAGGTGGCATGTTAGCTCTACAAGTTGCAATTTGCTTTTTGTTTGGAGTGAAGATGATGTCGGATATCCTTGCTATCTACCACCGGGAATTATTTCCAAATACTTCTTGTCTTTTGACAATTGGTAATCACTTATGTGTGGTAGAATTTAATTTATCATCTTTGCATTGGCTTTTGTTATTATTTGCCTTTTCTCTTGCCAAGGTTTGTGTCAACTCCCATTGTCTTCCATACCACTTGTGGATCTTGTTAATTTCTTGTTCTTGTCTAGTGTTTTCTAGATATAGTGAAAGTGGTGATCCCACCTTGTGCATTTTGTATTCAAAAGGAAATTTTTTATAATGCACAACTCGTGGGGGAGCTATCCTATTTTCTTTATAACACTCTTCTTGTGATCCTTATCAAGTGTGTGTTGGTGGAAGGCAAGCCGTTTTCTTTTGGTACCTTGTGCCATCATGAAACTTTGTTGGGAGCTTGGTTTGTTTGGAACCATCCTCTCTTTGGGAGTTTGACATCTTTAATTTAGTGTGTATCAATGGATATCTCATTCCTTGATGTATCTTTAATGATATCTTCCAAGTGATGATTTCTCCATTTGGTATCCTTTTCACTTGGCATTTCTTTGTCTTTTGGTATAGGTTCTTGAAAGTTTTGAGCATGCATATTTACTTCATGTATTCTATTTGGCATGCTTTCTTTCGTTGACTCAATATATAGGGGAAACTCCACCTAGTCTCAATTTGGATGAGATGTGCATGAAATTCATTTTCATATCTATATGCACATATTTATGTGGAGTTTGTCCTATGTATTGGTGTTTCTAACTATTTGGTCCCGATGAGTTTGGGTACCGTTTAGTTTGTGTTGTTCTTCTAGGAACATTTGGAGATGCATTGGATGCTCGGCTCACTCACAAGGAAGGTGTTGTCACCATGTGCATATTGGAGTCAAGCAAGGATGATCAATGAACTACTATCTACCTTCAATTGGTATCTATTACATCCTTCCAATGATATCTCGGTAACAAGTATCTATTCATGCTTTATCCTCTTGCATTCAACCTTGTGTAGGTTGCATCTTGGCATGATATTCATTTCATATCTTGTGATACTTGTTTCCTTTCTCAAAGCATCCCAACGATGATCTCTTGTTGCTAGTTGTGATGCCTTTGATGGATGTGTGTTTGGACTTCATTTATATACAATAAGACCATATCTAGCCAAGTGCTATGCTTTCAAGCAAATATCTTATTGGTATATTTATGACTTCCTTGTGGATATCTTGTTCCTTCGTGTTGTAACTTTTTCGGGTGTACATCCTTCTTTGTAGATATATATATCATCATGATTTCATCTACATAGAACCTTATACACTTGAGAGAAATTACATCTCTAGTTGATATCTTTTCTTTCACGTCCACCTTGTCTTTCTTATGTTATTTCTTTGGTGGCTCCGTGAAAGTTTTTGCCTTGAGTGCGTGTCCTCTATCGTTGCATCTTGTTGCACTCTTGTGTGGTGAAGATTATTTTCCTCTTGCTTATCTTTACGAGGTTTTTTCCATCTTAATTGGTATCCCTCGTCTTGATGAGCCTCCCCTCGTCTATCTTCACCACGAGTTGTCACAAGCATAGGTTCTCTTTTGCTTATTAATAAGCTTGTGAACCCATTTGCCAGTTGTGTGTGGGAATGATAGGCCTTGCACCGTGTGCCTCATTCTTTCAAGACTATGTTGATGCTTAATGCTCATCCTAATCTTAGTCTTCTCAAGTGCTTCGCCATGACTCACACACATCATTTTGGTTGAGCCTATTCTTAAGTTGCCTCTTTTACATGTTGCTCAACCATGTGCTTGTTGCAAGTGCTAGGCTTTGTTTCCTATATGCTCACTTGCACTGGATGTGAGTTTCTATTGATTTTGGGGGAGCTATGATCCTATTTTGTGCACTTTGTATTCAAATACAAAAATTCTTATGTGTGCACAAATCATGGGGAGCTTCTCTAGTTTCTTTAGAACACTCCCCTGCGCTTTTCATAATATCTTTATTCTTGTGGCATGTAGGATCATTGGTCTAGTTGGTTCAATTGATATCCGTTGATTGCTTGCTTCAATTGGTATCTTCTGATTGCTTGTGTCTCCCTTTGTTATGTCTTTGTGGCATATCTTTCTATTGCAATCTTTGGGCATCAATATAGTTTGTCTTCCTCCAAGTATTGGCAGTTGGGTATGTGTATTGCATGCCACTCTCTTGTTGAGAAATACACAATTTATGGAGGACCACAATTTATATTGGTCTTCTTAGATTTTTGCCCATTTTGACAATCGATGCCAATGGGGGAGAAGTTTCAGAGAGTTTTGTGGAGAAGTTTAGAGAGTTATCTCTTCTTGCTTTGTTTTTGTTCCTTAGCATTTGCATCTCATTCGCATGCACTACTAGTTGTTTCATTGCATGGTGATGCATAATTCCTTATATAAACTCTCTTGAAAGTGATTGTCATCAATTACGAAAATGGGGGAGATTGAAAGAACATGCGGTGCCCCCATGTTTGGTTTTGGTAATTGATGACAATCTCTATGGACTAATGGTTGTCTTGAGTTGTATTTGAAGGATTTGTCCATAGGCTTTTCTTGAAGTCCATGTGTTGGTTTCAAGGAGTTTTTGAGTTGACCAAGGTGCTATTAAGGAATTATCCAAAGATTGGTCATGCGAGTGTTGAGCTTATTGCAAGCATGTCTTGAAGAAGAAGGTTGTGTGATCATTCATGTTTACCTTCAAGACATCATCCAAATGAAGAGAGTTGCAAAGATTCAAGGTTGATCAAGACTAAGTCAAGAGTGAATCAAGTTGATCAACTCACAAAGCATAGAAGATGTACCGAGAGGGATCAAGTGATCCCATGGTATGGTAAGCATTGTCCATTACACTTTATGTACTAACCCATGGTCTATGTGAGAGTTGTATGTGGGGTTAGGTACGTATCCATGGGCTTGCGTCAAGAGGAAGATATCATACAACCCATGGAAAGGATAACATCAAGTGGTGATCGTCATCAATATTGCCGTGTGCAAGTTCAAGTGGAGCATCACGAAGAGATCAAGTGCTTGAATCTTGCCATCCATTGTGGTGTCAATGGACTTGTGAAGATGTGCCGAAGAGTGGCTCACCCATAGTGAACTATGGGGGAGCAATCATCTAGTCTTCATCGAGCCAACACAATCAAGAAAGGTGGTCCAACTTGAGGGAGTCAAGATCGTCTTCATCTAGCTCAAGTGGACCATGTGCAAGGCAAAGGTTTTCCCTTGATAGGTTTTCTATTTTACCGGTCTTGTGGTGGTAGTTGGGAGACCGAGTTATAGAATCGTTTGCCGTACTATCAAGGGGGGCTCTCAAGTTGGTAGCTTGATCGTATCGTTAGTAGAGAGCTCAAACCATTGCATCCTTGCATCATGTTTCTTGCTTCTTGTTTGGTTATCTTTTTGAGTCTTAGAGATTATGGTCATCTTGATGACAAGCTTGATTTCATCGAAAACGGAGTTCGCATGCGTCTTCTATGATGTTTTCGGTGTTGGAGGTTTTACCGGTCTTATCCGATGAAGGGTTCTCACCATTTTCTTATGGGACTTTTCTCATTTGCTTATTCTTGATATTTCTATCAATATTGTGTTAGCCCATGTCGTTAGCTTTCCAATAAACTTGGTTTCGTTGAATTCGGAGTCCGTTTGCAAAAGTTGTGGCTGTTTTGGTAAAGGCTGCAGCGGTACTACCGCGACTAGAGCGGATGTAATTTTTTACTACCGCTCCAGAGCGGTACTACCGCTGCTCCTGAGCGGTAGTACCGCTCCAGAGAAGTACTACCATGGCTCCTAAGCGGTAGTACCGCCCCGGACCAAAATCTCGTGTTTTCTCTCTCGTTTGGGCTGTTTTGGCCGTGCTAAGCGGTAGTACCGCTCCTCCAAGCGGTAGTACCGCTTTTGCACGACCTGAGCACATAACGGTTGGATTCTGGAGGTCCTATAAAAGGGGGTCTTCTTCCCCAATGAACCTAATCCTTTGAGCTTGTGTTCTTCCCCCATTGTTGACCTTCTTCGAGCTTGCTAACTCTCAATCCCTCCATGGATTCTTGCTAGTTCTTGAGGGAAAAGAGAGAGGAGATCTAGATCCACGTTTCCACCAATCACTTTCTCCTCTAAGTGAGGGGAACCCCTTGGATCTAGATCTTGGAGTTCTTCATGTTCTTCTTTCGTTCTTCCTCTCATTTTCCTCCCTAGCATTAGTTGCTTTGGTGGGATTTGGGAGAGAAGGACTTGGGCACTCCGTGTGCCCTTGCCATTGCATTTGGTGCATCGGTTTGAGTTCTCCACGGTGATACGTGGAAGTGAAGTTTGAGAAGCTTATTACTCTTGGTTGTTTGGGCACCCTAGAGCTTGTTCCTCTTGGGTGCCTTGGTGCCCTAGACGGTTGGTGGTGTTCGGAGCTCAATCATTGTGGTGTAAAGCTCCGGGCAAGCGTCGGGGTCTCCAATTAGGTTGCGGAGATCGCCCCGAGCAATTTGACGGGTACTGGTGACCGCCCCCAAGGGTTGCCAAAGTGTACGGGTTCGGTGACCACCCTCAAGGGTCGCCATTTGTACGGGTTCGGTGACCGCCCTCAAGGGTCCCTTAGTGGAATCACGGCATCTTGCATTGTGCGAGGGCGTGAGGAGATTACGGTGGCCCTAGTGGCTTCTTGGGGAGCATTGTGTCTTCACACCGCTTCAAACGGAGATTAGCATCCGCAAGGGTGTGAACTTCGGGATACATCGTCGTCTCCGCGTGCCTCGGTTATCTCTTACCCGAGCCCCTTTACTTATGCACTTTACTTTGTGATAGCCATATTGTTCTTTGTCATATATCTTGCTATCACATAGTTGCTTATATTGCTTAGCATAAGTTGTTGGTGCACATAGGTGAGCCTAGTTGTTGTAGGTTTTGTGCTTGACAAATTAACCGCTAGGTTTATTCCGCATTTGTTCAAGCCTAAACCGTAATTATTTTAAAGCGCCTATTCACCCCCC
>NC_057813.1:382054160-382062457 GCF_018294505.1 Triticum aestivum
TCGATCTTTCATCTGTCGTCCGTCACCCTTATTTGCAAAAAAGTCCCTGCAGTTTGTTGAAATCAACCCGCAATCCATCTTTAAGTCATACCGAACCATTTTTTTAGTTTTCTCAGAAACCCCCCTGAGCTTTTAGGTAATCAACCCGCCGTACATATTTAAGTCAGATGAATCTTTTTTGTGTTTTAACAGAAAACCCCCTGACCTTTCGGTTAATCAATCCGCAGTTTATCTAAAACAAAATTATCCATATCTTTTAAATCGTAACTCCGATTTTAACATATTATATATGAAATTAAATTACAAAAATGTGTAGAATCCAAATATGTTGTTACTTTTAGCTGTTAAATATTTCTAAACCATTAATTTGGATGCAAACTTAATCTATAGTGCATGGTCTGGGGGTTTTTCGCACTGGCGGCGATCCAAATTGCAAATAAACACACATTAAAACCAGATTGAGAGGGAAAAAACATTGATAACCACGCATGCACAACTCTGAAAAACCTCGCGGGAAAAAACAACATTTTTCTCATCTTATTCTCAGTGATTGTGTGCTTGCGAGTGTGTGTGTGTGTGTGTGTGTGTGTGTGTGTGTGTGTGTGTGTGTGAGAGAGAGAGAGAGAGAGACGCCTTAGGACTGACCACATTCAAATGCGTTTTCGTTGTGTGAGCATTGAGACCACCATCGGGAACACAAATGTGATGCCATTTTAAAATAAAGAACGTCTACGTATCAAGGTCTCAAGTCATGGTTATTGGGTTAAGAGCGTGTGTGTTTTTCTGTCCCGTTGCAACGCACGGGCTCTTTTGCTAGTATAAATAAATTGCAACAAGGTATTTTTGGGTCTTTTGGTTTGTAGATCTAAAAATATATGATGGAAAATAGACCTGGAGGCATAGGTTTCACTAGAGGCTTCTCTCTTGAGGAAAACATATGGTGGGTAAACAAATTATTCATGAATATAGGCATCACGTCCATGACAAGTAGACCGATTCCTGCCTGCATCTACTACTATTACTCCACACATCGACCGCTATCCAGCATGCATCTAGAGTATTAAGTTCATAAGAACGGAGTAATGCCTTTAGCAAGATGACTTGATATAGAGAGATAAACTCAAGCAATATGATATAAACCCCATATTTTTGTCCTTGATGAAAACAACACCTCGCTACCCCTTCTGTCACTGGGTGAGAACACCGCAAGATTGAACCCAAAACTAAGCACCTCTCCCATTGCAAAAAAACCAATCTAGTTGGCCAAACCAAACCGATAGTTCGAAGAGAAATACAAAGATATCTTAATCATGCATAAAAGAGTTCAGAGAAGACTCAAATAATATTCATAGATAATCTGATCATAAATCCAAAATTCATCGTATCTCAACAAACACACCACAAAAGAACATTACATTGAATAGAACTCAAAGAACATTGAGGAGAACATTGTATTGAAGATCAAAGAAAGAGAAGAAGCCATCTAGCTACTAGCTATGGACCCTTAGGTCTGTGGTAAACTACTCATGCTTCATCGGAAGGGCAACAAGACTGATGTAAAGGCCCTCCATGATCGAATCCCCCTTCGGTAGGGTGCCAGAAAAGGCCCCAAGATGGGATCTCACAGGAAAAGAAGCTTGCGATGTCGGGAACATATTTTTGTGGACGCTTCTGATGTTTGGGTGGCAACACCAGATCAGGGGATCAATGTGCCCATTTAATATTTGTAAATGATAAGCGCGAAGCCCAGTAGCCCCTGAACCTTAATGTGGGCACAGGTGGCCGAATTAAGGATCGATATCCGTTTGACAGAATTTTTTTTGTGTTTAACACAAACTTCTCAGAAAGAGAATAAAGATCACTTAAAGGAGCTAGAGCTAGCGAAAGCTAGGCTCGCCAAGGTCGGGCCCAATTGGCTTAATATATAGGAAATCAATGCCAATATGGAATTATGAGAGCATTATGTCAGCTACTCGGTTGTCTGAGCGAGATTGTGCCCTTGACTCTTTAAAAGATGGGTTGCAGTAAATTGACTTTACTCGCAATTTATGTGTAATGATTCTATATATCCAAGTACTTTAGAACATTAATGCTCGGATCCACATTGTACAAAACTTTGTTGACCTAGAATCGGCTTCAACCCCCTTGGCCAGTAGCCAGGGAGTGTTTGTCCCACTTTATAAAGCCTTTAAGGGCAAATATTTATGGCAAACAAGGCAATCCAGCCATACGGTTTTATAAACAAAGGTAAGCAACATCTTCTAGGAAAAGTAGTTCCTTTATAAGTTCCTTTTCCCAGGCTAACATGGATACCATGATCGTGAAACCTCAACTCCAATCAACGTGAGAGGAAAATATTGAGGATTTAGTTTGGGGAAAATTCCCAAACTCTGTGGTCTTTAGTGAACCTAAATTTTCACTTCCGTCGTTGCCGACCAAATATATTCTTAAGATGGCTAGCTTTCGACTTCACCCAGTCTTAGGTACTAACCCGGATGACCCAGAAGTAACAATCACAGAGGTGCTCCCTTTACCCCCTAGCCGAACTATCGGGAACGTAGGGGGTAAGCACAGGAGCGAGGCAACCCAGCTTGGCCAAAATATTAAGTCAAATTTGATGCATATTTATGGCTTTATAACGATGATTACGAAACGCAATGCTTGTATACTCAATACAAGCGCTATTGATATATGTTTATTTTGACTCTGTTGCGACCGTTTATCACTTGAAAGTGGCCCATCATCGGCTTATACCCCTTTGCAGATGGTAGACATGGTGTTTCCACAATAACAACAGAACCCTTAGCCGACATCTCGGTGCCCGGAGGCAGTTGCGTTAGCGAAAACGAGGCAATTAGATATGCAGGCTTTATAACTTTCACTTAGTCATAGGAGCTTAAAGTTGAGAGGCAAGTTACTAGCCCTCGGTTAGTGTTCGGCATCAGTCGAGGTCAAGCCAATGACACTTTGGCCAATTTTATGAAAGGCCCATCGTTTAACATGGGGTAACCTCTATCGAGCTATAGTTTGACACAGTCATCGGATTGCTGACCAGTTTACGCCAATTGTGATAGTCAGTTTTTGTCTTTCTCCACTGAGGCACTTAACTAGCTAGAAGCACAATCGTAGTGGTTCTCTCTTTGCACAGCTAGCTGAACAAAGCGAAACGTAGGAGGTGAGCACATTAGCCGGGCAACCCAACTATTGACCGAAGACACAATTCAAAACTGATGCATATAAAGCAGTATCCGAGAATGTTTTGCCGAGGAGTCCATGGAGTACCTTGGCTTTTGGTGAGCTTGGCTCTAGCCGCAACCCCTCGTTAATATTGTCGAAGCTTTAAAGGTGTCTGACGTTGTACTGCGAGACTTATGCTGGAGATACACAAATAGGTTAAAATTGTCATAAGCTTGGAAAACCAAAAAACTCACATAAAAACTTTACATCTAAGTTAGATCAAGTTTTTTGGTGTCAATATGAAATTGGACTTAAAATTAGTATGTGTTTATGTCATACTTTAACATGACATATTCGATCTCAAGACTTCAAGCAGATCAGCCTTTGGCTTCAACCTCCTATCCTGAAGGTGGAGTGCTTCTCAGGCCAGTTTAGCGAGCTAAAATCGAGCGGTTTTAGAGAGAGGCCAGGCTATCCAGCTATTGATCACACACTCGAGTCAAGAAAGAAGTGGTAGAAAAAGACTTTGTAACGACTAGGAAGAAAAACATTCATTACAAAATGGCTCATGTAAATTTAAGAGCCCCCAATTGACTTGGGCAAAAGGAGTGTTTTTTAACAAATAGAGTTTTTTGACACGACTATAATGCTTGGTCGAACTGAACAGAAATTAAAAATTGAAAAAGTTGAGCATGAAAGCAACTTAGCCGGTTAATGTGCTCGGTGTTGACGACATGGTCCAAGCTTGCGGCTGGTCGAGGTCCCAGTCCCCAAGCCAGTCTCGAGGCGCTCGAGCATAGAGCTTGGCACTCTAAAGTGGGGACGTAGCGCGCTCGACGTGGTGAGGCAAAACCCCTGGTCCAGCCGAGGTGACAGAGTAGGTTTGCGCATTAGACATCAGCTTAATGAAGTAATGGCGTGGGGATGCCCACACAGTGTGGCGCGCCAAGGTGATGACACAATTTGGTCATCGGTGGCAGGACGACGATGTCAGCGTGTCGAGGTGACCGCGTGACACAGTCAAGATCAACTACTTGCACATATAAAATAGTGCAAGCAAGAAACAATAATAATTGAAAGAATAAATTGCACAATTAATATATGTGAAGCAAATAATCAGGTAAGTTTGACCTGGGCGTTGAGGTCGGATTGCTGGCATGATGGCGAGATGCAGCGAGCCAGCGACCCCGTGACATATTTCAAATTCGCTTGGCAGACCGTATTGCGGATGCGGTGTCCACCGATGATGAAGCCGACCGGCCAGAAGCTGGCCGGTTTGGAACCAGCCAGACCACCACATCGAATGCGGGTTGGCAAACCAGATTGTAAATCAGCCACGGAAAAATCTACATAGGAAAAATCATGCAAAACGGTAGAAAAATATCCTCCTTTTGGGTTTGACACTCCATACTTACCACCTCCACTTTGAAAAGGGCTACAATACTCTCTGCACTTTGGGGATTATCAAGCTCTTTCTGGCGTTGATGTCAAGGATTATAGCGCTAGCATGAATATTCTAGTGTGCATTAGTTTACTTCATCACTAAGTAGCTTTTATTTCTGTTTTGTAGTTGTTTTATATCTGTAGTTATGGGTAGGAAACAAAAATTACCAAAAGCGTAGTTGTACTTACTAGTGACAGGGTTGATGAAGCACCTAAAATCCTTGCTACCAAAGAGAGATACTAAATGGATATTCTTGAATCCATGTGTGTTTGTTCTAAAACCCCAACTAGCTCAATAGAAGTGGGCTCAATGGCTAGGATCTATGACAAGGTGTGACTGAGGTTTCGAGCAGAAATTCAACCTTTGTTATTAACGATGATCTCACATGTATGCGCAGCTCCCTTGTTTGGGGTGCCATTGTGGGCCTCCTACTGCCCTCTGCCTGTACTCTAGGTGAAAACCCTTGTCTGTGATTATAGACTCGATGGTGGCAACTTGATGTGTCGTATCACTCATGGGCATTGTTGGGGAGTGCGGGTTCCTTCAGCTATGGCGGCGTTCTTTGGCTAGTGCAGATCATCGCTCTAAGTCCCTTCTACTTGCCGGAAAGGGCGGCACTTTTTGTGAACATGTGTACATGTACGTAGGTCTGGGTCTTGTATGCAGTACCTGTAGTGTCTATCTCTCTCTGTATGTACGTGTATCTTAGGAGACAAGATACCGATCGCACCCCTTGTACCTATATATATGTGCCTAGTGCACGATCAATAAATTATCGATGCACCAAATCATTCTCTACATGGTATCTATCACAAGTCGATCCTCCCGCTTCCGCTAACCGTAGCCGCCGCCTCGGGCCGCCGCCGCCGCCCCATGCCGCCGCCACCGCCCCTCCTCCCCGCGCGAGTTCTCCTCCCCGCGCGCCCTTCCCTCCACGTCGCACCGCCCTCCCGCCGCGTCTCCTGCCTTCCACCGTCGCACCGCTTCTCCCCAAGCCGCGCCGCCTCCCTCCCCACGACCTCGCAGCCATGTCGTCCAACGCCTCCACCTACTCCAACCCCTTCGCCGTCGACCCTACTGAGATCTGCGACATCAACGTCCATGCACGCGTCCTTGTGGTCCTTGACGCCTCCAACTCCACGTACTTCGCATGGAAGACGTACTTCTCGCTGCTCTTCCACGAGAATAACCTCGTGGATCATTTGGATGGCACCGTGGACTCCCGCGCCATGGTGGACGACGCCGAGTGGACCGCGATCGACGCCACGATCATCCGGTGGTTCTTCACCACCATCTCCAAGGACTTGTTCCACACGGTCGTGAGTACCGGCGACGACGCCCGCGCCATGTGGGTCAAGCTGAACAGCCTCTTCACCGACAACAAGCTTCAGCGCCGTGTTTTTTGGTAGCAGGAATTTTTTGACTGTCACGAGGATGAACAGTCCATTGATGACTACTGCCACCGCCTGAAGACGTTGGTGGATGAGCTCCGTGACATTGGAGCCAAGGTGGATGACGACCTCCTCCTCAGCACGCTCACCACCGGCCTCAACGAGGACTTCGGCAACGCCGCCTCCAACCTCACCTTGATGCCGGAGCCCTCCTTCCCCAAGTTCGTGGCGTACTTGCGGTTGGAGGAGCGCCGAATGAAGGGGGTCAAGAAGCGCGTGCAGCATCACGCCCTCGCCGCCGGCACCTCACGTGGCGCCCCTCCACGGGCCGCCCCACCCGCGTTGCGCTAGCAGCCGCCGCCCCCCGCGCCTCCGGGGTATTTCCCCCTCCCGCCCGCGCCTCCCACTGCCCCCAGAAGCCGGGTGGCGGACGCCGCGGCAACCGCCGCGAGGGCGGCCGCAAGCAGCAACAGGCGCCAGGGGGGCTCGTCAGCAGCAGCAGCATGTGACTCCCCCATGGACGTACGGCACCAACCCGTGGACCGTCGTCGTCCACACGTACTCGATGTCGGTCCCTCCGGCTCCTGCTCCGGGCATCCTTGGGCCTCGCCCGGCGGGCCACCAGGCTCTCTTCGCCGCGTAAAACACCGCTCCCTACAGCGGCTACGGTGCCCCCCCCCCCGCCTGCGCCCGCCTACGGCGCTGCCGCCGCGCCCGCCTACGGGGCCGCGTCGGCCTTCAGTGCAGCTCCCACGCCGGTCTACGGAGGGTTTTACCCTCCTCAGGTGCTGCCGCCGTGGGACCCGGCCCTGCTCGCTGCCCTGCACCCCACCCCGTCACCGAGCTCCTATGGTGGCGGTGGTGACTGGTACATGGACTCGGGCACCACCGCTCACATGACTGCTCATCCCGGTAACCTCACGTCTGCCACTCCCGTTTATACTCCCACCCGTATCACCGTTGGTAACGGTTCCTCCCTACCCATTACACATGTCGGTCATATGTCTTTTCCGTCTACTTCTACTCCAGTCAATATGTTTAATGTTCTTGTGTCTCCTGATTTAGTCACTAATCTTGTCTCTGTTCGTCGCCTTGCTCGTGAGAACCCTATCACTGTTGAATTTGACGATATCGGTTTTTCTGTGAAGGACGCCCGTACACGGATGGTACTCCACCGATGTGATAGCCCAGACGAGCTTCACCCAGTGCATCCCTCCGGCGCCACCACCACCCGTCGTCTCGTCGCCTTCGCCGCCAGTGTCAATCTTTGGCATGCCCATGTCGGTCATCCCAACTCCATCGTTATGCGTCAGATTCTTCAGAGTTTTTCTTTCTCATGTAATAAGGTCGACGATCACACTTGTGAGGCTTGCCGTCTTGGCAAGCACGTTCGTCTTCCCTTTAGCGAGTCTACAAACATTTCCACCTTTCTGTTTCAGTTATTGCATAGTGATGTTTGGACGTCCCCGGTTGCTAGCAACACGGGCTATTTATACTATCTGGTGATATTGGATGATTTTTCTCATTATGTGTGGACATTACCTCTCCGTCGCTAGTCCGACGCTCTTGCCACACTCACAGCCTTTTATTCATATGCCACCACACAGTTCGGTCATCCTATTCTCGCCTTGCAAACTGACAACGGCAAGGAGTTTGACAAAGTCGTCCGCAATTTACTTGCGTCCCACGACACCATCTTTCGCCTCACCTGCCCCTACACGTCTCAGCAGAATGGTCGCGCCGAGCGCCTTCTTTGCACTATTAATGACTGTGTCCGCACGTTGCTCTTCCACTCCTACGTGCCTCCTCGGTTCTGGCTGGACGCGCTCGCAACCGCCAGCCTCCTCATTAACATTCGCCCCTGTCATTCCCGCTGGAACTACACTCCTCACCAGCTCCTCTTCGGTGCGGCTCCATCTTATGCTGGTCTTCGCATCTTCGGGTGTCTCTGTTATCCTAGCACCGCGTCCACTGCTCCTCACAAACTCGCACCCCGGTCACTTCCTTGCATTTTCCTTGGTTATCCTCCCAACACCAAAGGTTACCGGTGCTATGATCCAGTGTCCCACCGTATTTTTACTTCGCGGCATGTGTACTTTCATGAGCTGGTGTTCCCGTTTCAGCAGGTACCATCACCTTCGGCGTCTCCCGCAGCGCGGTTCGCCCCTGCCTCCACCTCTGGCGGACCGCCCAGCCGCGCCCCGGAGTCGGCCCTGCCCGCGCTCCCTGCGCCGGCGGCCCCTGGCGCTACGGCCCCCGCAACGGCCCTTGTCGCCACGGCCCCT
>NC_057813.1:382063231-382064943 GCF_018294505.1 Triticum aestivum
CCTCGGTCGCCTCCGCCGTGGCCCCCGCCACGGCCCCTGCTGCGGCCCCCGTCGCTGCGGCCGCACCCCTCACCAGTGTGGTCACTCGGGCTCGGACTGGGACACTCTGTCCCAGCACGCGCTACCCATCGGACGAGTACGCGTGTGCTGCATCCACCTCGGCGCCGTCTCTGCTACCCACCTCTGCTCGCGCAGCCCTTCGGGATCCGAACTGGCTAGCTGCGATGCGTGAGGAGTTTGACGCCCTGCAGCGCAACCGTACGTGGCAGCTTGTTCCGCGGCCTCCCCGTGCCAATGTCATCACTGGCAAGTGGGTCTTCCGCCACAAGACTCGCCCCGATGGTTCTCTCGAGCGCTACAAGGCGCGTTGGGTGGTGCGCGGCTTCCGCCAGCGTGCCGGCATGGACTTCACCGACACCTTCGCCCCGGTTGTCAAACCGGGCACGATTCGCGCTGTCCTCCAGCTTTCTGTTTCTCGCGCCTGGCCGGTCCACCAACTCGATGTGTCTAATGCTTTCTTGCATGGCCATCTCGATGAGCAGGTGTTCTGTCAGTAGCCTATTGGTTTTGTCGACACCAACTATCCGGACCATGTGCGCTTGCTCTCCCGTTCTCTCTACATGTTGAAGTAGGCGCCTCGGTCCTGGTACCAGCGGATTGCGGCCTCCCTTCAGCAGCAGGGGTTCCGGTCCACACGGTTCGATGCCTCCCTGTTTGTCTATCACCAGGGCCCCGCCACCGCATACCTCCTACTGTATGTCGATGACATCATCCTGACTGCGTCCTCGCCAGCGCTACTTCAGCAGATCACAGCTCGCCTTGGCACCAAGTTCGCCCTTAAGGACTTGGGGGCTCTCCACTACTTCCTCGGCATCGAGGTAGTGCGCCGGGCTACTCGCTTCTTCCTGCACCAGCAGAAGTACGCCTATGAGCTTCTGGAGCAAACGGGCATGCTTAACTGCAAGCCTGCTCCCATGCCTGTCGAGACGAAGGCTAAGGTGTCCGCCGTCGAGGGTTCTCCGTCGAGGGTTCTCCGGCGTCCGGCGCTCCCTTCTACCGATCCATCGTCGGTGCGCTTCAGTACCTCACACTGACGCGTTCGGACATTCAGTACGCTGTCCAATAGGTGTGCCTTCATATGCATGCTCCTCGTGACACCCATTGGGCTCTCGTGAAACGTATACTTCGGTACATACGTGGCACCACAGCCATGGGTCTCACCCTGACGGCATCACCTAACACCAGCCTTGTCGCCTACTCCGATGCCGACTGGGCTGGGTGTCCCGACACTCGACGCTCCACCTCCGGCTACTGCGTCTACCTCGGGCCCTCTCTAATTTCGTGGTCGTCTAAATGACAACCCACGGTCTCACGATCGAGCGCCAAGGCTGAGTACCGGGCCGTGGCTAACACCGTCGCCGAGTGCTCTTGGCTACGACAGCTACTTCAGTAGTTGCTATGTGAGGTCACCAAGGCGACCCTTGTCTACTGTGACAACATATCCGCGGTCTACCTTGCTGCCAACCCTGTCCATCACCGACGGACGAAGCATATTGAGCTCGACATTCACTTCGTCAGGGAGCACGTCGCACTTGGTCGTGTTCATGTTCTACATGTGCCCACCGATTAGCAGTTCGCCGATGTCATGACGAAGGGACTACCCACCTCGACATTCGAGGGCTTTCGGTCCAGTCTCTGCGTCACCGACGACG
>NC_057813.1:382065178-382080084 GCF_018294505.1 Triticum aestivum
ACATGCACGTAGGTCTGGGTCTTGTATGCAGTACATGTAGTGTCTGTCTCCCTCAGTATGTACGTGTATCTTAGGAGACAAGATACCGTTCGCACCCCTTGTACCTATATATATGTGCCTAGTGCATGATCAATCAATTATCGATGCACCAAATCATTCTCTACACTTTTCGATCCGAAGTGAAAGGATAGAGGGCCTTTTTCGTCGACCGATTTGTATGGACTTTGATTCATGCTATGATGGTTTCACCAAGGGGACATATGTCAGTGGCTTGTGGATCGCTTAGATTTCTTCAAGTTGTGGTTCAGCCATTCTTGTGCTTCATTTGACGGCACACACTCGTGGCATCCAACAACTCATCCCTGGTGCTTTGTTGGCCTTGTTGGTTGTATATGTTTTATCGGCTTGTATGAGGATTCCTTCGGCACCTCGTACCTTTTGGGCTTGTGAATTTGTCTATAAAGAGGAACCAAAGCCTATTTCCAAATTAAAACTCATACTTACTATTCACTGTCCAACAAGATTTTAACAAGCAGAACAATTAGGCTGTTTTTAAGCAAGTTTTATCGTACTGTACATAGCTGAACTGGGAGCACGAGCATGATTCCAGATGAGGAGAATCCATCGGATGAATCCAGCAAACACACTGGCAGCATTGACCTAATTAAATCTAACTATTAGTACTAGTATATCCTAGCATACGCGTACCTCAAAACTCTGTCATTCCCACCTACGCTTCGATTAAAGAAATTGCATGGCTGCTAGCTAGGCTTGGTTGGAGCCTGATCTCAGATTCAAACCCTTTTTTAATTGCATGACCAATTCCAGCAGCTCCATCGTTGAGTGGACTAGTACGTGTATGCCTTACAAATGTCTCCTCCTTGTGTAGACAAGAATAACTTGTATGTTTGTCTAGGACCAGATCCATGTGAACAGTCCCTAAGACTATAGGCATAGTGCGAAGTCTTACTACTCTTCTTTGTCATAGTAATCAGATGGAACTAATGACTAGCTTAACAGTTAAAAGCAAGTTTTTCTTTTTCAATACAATTTATATTATCTTGCTCTTTGCATTGAGGATGCATATGCAAACCAGATTTATGAAGTCAAAACAAATTAAACTTTGTGCAAAAAATATTATAATTCCTTCCTGTCGGATGTAAATATCATTTCCGCATAGTCAAATAGATAAAATAAATAAAGTTGTAGCGAGGCCAACATTGATAAGCAAGCGAAGAGAAATGGAAACACCATAAACAAGACCCAAAAATGTGAGAAATGTTGCAAGGCGAAACATCGTGCTGTAGAGCATTAAAACAAAATTTATCATGTAGATGGATCAAATTATAAAAACACAATGGGTTAATTAATAGCTACTCATCATTTTATATGTAGATGTATTCTTATTAATTAATAGTCCCCAACTACTCTCTCACAAAGGAAAATTATGTTAATGAATAAATATTTTGATGTTTATGCAGACCAATAGGAAGCGAGATCAACCTTCCCGCTCCATTACTTGAATGAAACATGATACTCCCTCTGATCCATATTTATTATCGTTGTAGTTATACTAAAGCATTCAGTTCAATACAAGTAAAATGTGAGTTCAACTAATAAAAAAAGAGTTCATTTTGCACCTCAAGGCAGGCGCACGGCAAAACAAAAGTCAAAATGACTGGATGAGGCTTTAGTTAGATGGTTTTCATTTGGGTAAAATGCATAGCACCTCCGAGTAATTTTGGTATTGAATCAGATAGGATTAAATCGTGCATTTTAGGATAACGATGACCTGTCTGAGTCAACCCAAAAGTCTTCTTTTTTTTTTTTGCAATTCAACCCAAAAAGTCCTAGGACACACCAATATAACCATGCAAAGGTTGGTGATTAGTATATAACACATTCCTATAGGTCAAAATTATGTAACGTATTGATACAAATATTTAAAAAAGGTAAATATAATGGAAAAGGTTTGTGGATGTAATTAGTAGTACATGGTATTGTCTGACTAAAATTCATCTTGTTGTTTGTAGATCTTGAAAAGTAAAACCAAGAGCTATAGTCTTATCTCGCATTAGCTGGAAAGGTAGGGATGACATGGACGTGTAAGCAAAGAATTCACAGGAGACAGGGACCGAAAAGTACAATAGAAATTAGCAAAGGAGGTCCAGTAAGAACATGGAGACTTGCTTGCCAAGCAGCTAGGTTACATCTTCTAAAAAGTAATTGAGTAGAATTTGACTAGTGAATGAATCCCTGTCTAACAAGTAACAACCACCGTTGTTTACCGAATCTACACAAGATCACATAAAAAGGTGCATGGTGGAATGGTCTCGATTACCATAAGCCTAAACGTAAGGTAATCTGCAGTTTAACAACCATTTTATTAAAGGGGCTGAAACCCTAGTCATGTGGTAGCAGCCTCAAAACAACTTGTGGCTGCTCTCGTGTTATTGTCCTCTTAGACCCTAAAAGTTAGGGCATCTCTAACCTGGCTTATCAAACCGCCTATATACATCTCGACATGATAGTTCAGACAATTTTAGACCTTCATCATAATCCCTCGTTATTCGCGGACTGGCCTAGATGATCCGAAATCCCCTGATCCGTTCCTAAATCAATGGAGATATAGGTAGTCGAGGCGTGTTCGCCGACACTGCCAACTCGGCAAAGGATCATTCCAACCCCACCATGAACTCATTTTTCCATATATTTTTCCCCTTTCCTCTCATATATTCATTGGACAAAGGAACAGATAATCGAGGAATAGCATTGGATGACGGGCGCACCTCGCGGCCGACTGTCCGCGGACACATTCGCACGTGTCCATGAGCCTTTGAAGGTGTTCGAGGTGAGCCACCACATTAGATCGGCTGACTCGAAAACTAGAGCTGGGCCTAAATGGCTACTTTAACTCCTTCATCTCGCAAAGAATTTGATACTCGGACGATTCATGTTAAATGCAATACAATCTTACTGAAATATATTGTGACCGGTTTGGCAGATCATCTATTATTTAATAAAAGTTATAAAGATCAAATTAGTTGCATGTTTGAAATTATGTCAAAATCTAAGACGTATTGTTGTTCGAATCAGGACTGATAATGACTTGATGATGTGAGCGATCCTGATCATCGTAATAAACGAAGTTTCCGCGTTGACGCCAACATCGCCGGCGCCGCTATAAAAAGGCACTCGTGAGCTCATCGCTTCCGATCGCCTCTTCTTCCTCCTGGCTTCCGTATCTTGGACGTACGTACCCGACTTACTGTATGCCGCTCCGCTGGCCTCGACACCATTTTTGCCTTGCATGACCTCCGCAGCAGCGCCGCCAACATCGCTGCACCGCCCGGCGGTGAGCGCCACACACGCAGCCAGAGCGTCCGTCGCGGCGTCGAGCAACAGGGTGCACCTTGGTAACCTCGAGCACCTCTTCCGAAGCCGCGGTGCCGTCGAGAGCAGTGGGACCGCCGCGGCGCCTGTGCAGCCGGCACGGAGGAGGCAGCAGGCGCCGCTGCTGCGGCTACCGTCCTTCTTCAAGGGGGCCAAGGGCGACTTCGCCGTGGCCAAGGAGGAGCAGGTGGACTTGTCGCCGCGCCTGTTCCAGCCGGTGCCGCCCGACGGGCCGTCACCGCGTGGGGACATCGCGGCGTCGTGGCGGCGGCTGCACGGCGAGGACGGCTGGCGCGGCCTGCTTGACCCGCTGCACCCGGACCTCCGCCGCGAGATCGTCCGCTACGGGGAGTTCGTCGACGCCGCGTACGGCGCGTTCCTTTCCCAGCCCGACGCCACGCCGGGCGACATCGCTGCCCCCGTGCACGTCCCGCTCCAGGACGCGGCCTACCGCGTCACGGCGCCACTGTTCGCGACCTCCTCCGTGAGCTTCCCGCCCTGGCTCGCGCTTGCCGCGCCGTGCGCCGCGCAGCGCACGAGCCTCGTCGGGTACGTGGCCGTGTGCGACAGCCCCGCCGAGGTCCGACGTATGGGCCGGCGCGACATAGTCATCGCGCTCCGTGGCACCTGCACGGTCCTTGAGTGGGCCGAGAACTTCCGCGCCGGCCTCGTCCCGGCCACCGAAGCGGTCGACGCCGCAGCTTCGCCGGTCTCCGCCTCCGACGCAAAGGTGGAGTGCGGGTTCCGGAACCTTTACAAGACAGCCGGCGACGGTTCGCCGAGCTTGTCAGAAATGGTCGTCACCGAAGTACGCAGACTACTCAAAAAGTATGAGGGAGAGGAGGTGAGCATCACGGTGACGGGTCACAGCCTGGGGGCGGCGCTGGCGGTGCTGATCGCCGACGAGCTCGCGGGCCCCGGCGATGCGCCGAAGCCAGTGACGGTGTTTTCGTTCGGCGGGCCGAGGGCGGGGAACCGCGCGTTCGCGGAGCGCGTGGAGGCCCGGGGCGCGCGCGTGCTCCGCGTGGTGAACGCGAACGACGTCGTGCCGCACCTCCCGCCGCGCCCCGGCGGCCGGTGGTACGCTGACGTCGGCCGCGAGCTCCGCCTTGACAGCCGCGCGTCCCCGTACCTCCGCCCCGATGCCGACGCAGCCTGCTGCCACGACCTGGAGGCGTACATCCACCTCGTCGACGGCTTCCTCAGCTCGCACTGCCCCTTCCGCGCCAACGCCAAGCGCAGCATTCTGCGGCTGCTCAAGAACCAGGGTGGCAACGTCAAGCAGCTCTACATCAGCAAGGCCATGGACATGCGCGTCCGGCTCGACGCCGGTGGCGCCGTTGACATGCCTGGCTCGCCGCTCAGCCGTCTCGGTGCGCCGAGCAACGTGCTTAAGTGCGTGCACTGAGGATGACGACGACGACGACGACGGACCGGCGGGAAATGTCGGCGGCACCGTGTTTGGTCTCTTGTTCAGGGGAAAGTATCCGGTGCACCGGCGCTTGTGGTGCTACCGGTGCACCGGACGCCCATAGCGCATTTAAAAATGTTCAAAAAAATCAGGAAAAAATTAGCACATTCATACAACATTGGTTCATGTTGTTGCAAAATTTCAACTTCAAATTTGAAACATTGCTCGAGGTATAAAAATCACAAAATTGGCACTGAATAGTACACAAGATAAGTTGGGCTTTAGATTTGGCCCATTAACACATTGATGCCAAATTTGTTATTTTTGTATCTCATGCAATATTTAGAATTTTGATATGAATTTTTGCGACAACATAGGCCAATATTTTGCCAACGTGCTACATATTTTCTGATTTTTTAAAACATTTTTAGATGTGCTACGACATCCGGTGCACCGGTAGCACCACAAGCACCGGCGCACCAGATACTTTCCCCTTGTTCAGGGCGGGTAAAAGCAGCTGACTTTTGATATTCTTTTAGAATATATAGCCGGTCCTCAAGTTTTACCAAGTAAAGATGATGATGATGTGTTGCTTTGATCAGCAGACACAGAATTGGTGTGCACATCAAAGTCACAAGAAGACTTGTACAGCTCAAGATTTGTTGATTTATTGGTATTTATGTACAAAAACAGTGGTGGTGTCTTGTCTTACGTGTGAAAGGGCGATCCATCGGAGATCCCGCTGTCAGCGAATCTGCTAATGGATAATACTACCTCCAGATACATTCATCTCAGCGTCGAGTAATTTTGGACAGAGATAGTATGTTTATTTAAACCTGTCAATACAGATTTTTGTGATAAAACATTGATACTTGTCCTATATGATTTCATATTTGTGTGATAATTGTGTAAGAAATTGTCGGTTCCACTATTTGTATGATACCTCAAATCTCATTTGCATTTTGTGAGCAACTAGCATTGTAGTCCTTGAAAACACAAGGGCATCATCGTATGCAAACATTTTAATGTGTCGAAAGTATACAATATTGATTCCAGACTTATGAAACCCACCCCTCCCCCAGGTCATTAGCCTCTCCATTGCAAAACATTCCTATAGGTATTCGTCGACCAATGATCATGTTAGTGCCTAATCATTCATCAGCCAAATTTGTTGTATGCCACCCCTGAGAGATTTTGTATGTTGGCAATATTTCTCATTCCCTAAGAGCAAAAGAAGGTAAGAGGCATTTTCTCATAGTCTATTTTTTAAGTCCCTAGACATGTCTTATAACTAGCATGTGTACTTAGAATAAATTTTGTGACAGACTCATAAGTGCAACTAGTGTGTTGATTTAAAAGTTGTGATATTGCTCCCTCCGTCCTAAAATAAATGTCTCAACTTTGTACTAACTCTGGTACAAAGTTGTACCAAGGTTGGGACACCTATTTTGGGACAGAGGGAGTATCTAGCCACAACTACAACGATATAGGACGCCGATAACTGCCACATGTGTGGTGTATACGACGACATGCGCCCACACACCGTGTGTGGTGTGAGCACGAGGCAGCCCACACGGGCTGTGTGTGGGCGGACATTAGAATTGACCACACGTGTGGGCGCGGCTACTTCGTGCCACACGCCAACAAGTACTACTCATCTTCACCCCGCGCGTGTGGCACGAAGCAAAAATGCTCACACGTTCTGGCGCAACTACGTTAGGTACACCGCGGGATGACGATTTAGTTGCCATCATGGTTGGCAGATGTAGTTATCCGGGATGGCAAGTATAGTTGTAAAAGCATGACACCTCTATCTGTTTTGGTTAACTACAGTTGCCATGTCTAATTTATGGTAGTTGCCGCATGTAATCAAACCGTAGTTGCCGTGTGTGATTAACTACTTGCCACATATGGTCAAACAGTAGTTGTCATGTGTGTTTACGTAGTTGCCACATGTGGTCCAACTATAGTTGCTGTGTGTGATTAACTACTTGCCACATATGGTCAAACAATAGTTGGCATGTGTGTTTACCTAGTTGCCATCTGTAGTCCAACCATAGTTGCCATGTGTGTTTATCTGGTTGCCACGTACGCGCAACTACAGTTGCCGTTTAGCAAAAAATCACAGTTGCCATGTGTGTTTACCTAGTTGCCACGTTCGTCTAACTGCAGTTGCCATCTACAACGTAGGAGTGTGGTGTGGGCGAAAAGTAGTTCGCTCACAAGCGCATGAGCTAGATGGCTGGCTGTGTGGGCAGAAACTAGTTCGCCCACACAGCGCAGCTGGCAAACAACGTGGTGCGAGCATGTGGGCAAACTCTCCAACGCCCACACACCAGCCCCGTCCTACGTGGCACACAAAATCAACCTTTTCGTGCCAAGATTCGTGCAAAAGGCACTGGACGACGATCGAGGCGTGTGGACGAGTTGGGTAACGCCCACACGTGTGGGCGTTAGTGTTTTCGAAGATATATATTCCCCAGCAAAAAAAAGGAAGATATATTTGTTATGATCTCCTTAGATACAATCATGAAGATTTAACGGATAATTGTTTATGTACAATTATGCATATGAGATTTGTTTATGTACATTTATATGTGGTCTAAGAGACATGATCCGTTTAGGTACACTAATGTTGATCTAGTGGGTTATGACATATTTAAACACAATATGAAGATCTCAAAGTATGTGATCAACTCTGGGTTCATGTTATATTTGCTCGTACTTATGCGGGTAGCAATGGTGGTTCATACTCTAGTGTTTAATGTGGAGGGTCATCAATAAGATTGCCATGATGGGTTTCCTTCAAAATAGAATGCGATCAATATAGGTACTATGTTATGGATTTGACAGGTACTCATATCCATATTAATTGTCACTGCTTTAGTATAATTTTGTACAAAAGCAGCGACAATTAACATGCATCGGAGTGAATACTTGACTATAGTCTTGAACGTTAGGCTCTTCTCAATGCTTCACCTTGTACAGGTACTGAGCCTTCCATGTAGGCAAAAAAATTATGATGTGGCAAGTTATCTAAGAGAAGAGAGATGGGTGTGGTGACCCAGGAAGAAACAATGCTAAGCGCGTGAACCTAGGCAAAACATTTAAATGAGGGAAGCCCATCAATACACAAAGAGTTTTAGTTGCTAAATCATTAAATGAAGCAAGTTTAGCTAACATAAGTTAAGAGGATGCTTGGATACATTTTAATCTCATGACTAAAAATAGTGGAACTAAAACTTGCTAGCCTCACCCATGCTTGGATCCAAATACTAAAGAGACTAAAATCAAGTTAATGAGCATTTATTATCCTCCAAACCCTCTAATCCAAAACTCGCATGTGCTAAAGAAGAGGAGTTAAATGGGGAGAGAGAGGACTAATCCACATTTTAGTAGGGGTATCCCTGACTAAAATTTTTTAGTATCAAGACTAGTTTTAGCCCATCTTTAGTCAGTGCTGCTTGGAACTTTAGCCTCTTAAAAAGACTATTTTTAGTCAGACTAAAATAAGTCCCTTGAATCCAAGCACCCTCTAAGCACATATGCATTAGGGAGTATAGTTGCTAAGCTATTTAATATGCTTAGCACCTCATCTAAGCACCGATGCATTGACTACAGGACCCCACCTAATTACAAAATAGGGTAATTACAAAATCAAGAGAGAGATTAAGTATGCTTGACTACAGGACCCCACCTAATTAGCCGGCTCCAATGAGAGACCAGACTGCTGTCGTCATGCATGCAGTCATGCAAAGTACGTAAGTTCACTGACGACTAATCGTATATTAATTCTGGTATGAAACATTCCGTGTTTTCGCAAATGTTGTTTAGCAAGTTTGACAGGGAAGTAGTAGCTGTTGTGTGCCGTTTGTGTTGGGCACTACCAGTGCCAGTTGCGGCCAAATTTTGCCGCTGACTTGTTTCAGCCGGTCAAGCTCTTGGTTCGAGTTTAAATATCGGAAATCGGACTTGACTTGATGTATGCTCTGATAATTAGAGTCTGGAGTGCCTACTTAGCTCACCTAGATGTACTACGAGTCTTGTCTTTCTTTTTTTATCCTTGATTCAAAATATGTATAAATAGTAGGCTCAAAAGACACTCAATGATAGATCATTTTTATTTTATTTTTGCCTTAGAGTTTATATATATTAATAATCGAAAAAATATACTATGCACCACCGACGTACGTTACGCGCCTACGCGGTGGTGCAGTGCACGTATGAAACTGTTGCTCTCACGTTGACCTACCTCTGTGGACGCATATATTCCGATTGAAGTAATAAAATAGGAAAATAATCTAATCAACCATGTATGCATGAGAGAGATTATAATGCTTCTAGTTAGCGCATCAGTTCACTTTGGAAAATTAAGAGTGGTGCTACTAGACTCGACCGAGCACTTAGAATTGCGATGAATGCTGGAATCCCACCCGGCCGGCCGTTGTGGCATGGTAGCTACATCTTCTGGAAAACCAGAGGCGCGACTGCACGAATGGTTTCTTTCGAAATTGGAATGAATATACGTACTTAGCATGCAATTTTTAATGAAAGACAGCTGGACGTGTAGGCGTTAGGCCAACTCCAACGCGCAACCGAACAGACGCTCGGTTCGTCTGCTTTTCGTCCATTGAGGCAGGAAAACGGACACCGCCGTCCGCTTGTAGTCTTGCAGCCGTTTAGTGCGTCCAACGGGTCAGACGCACCCCAAACGGTTCGCTTTTTTCGAACGCGAAAATGAAGAGTCAATTACGGTGATGGTGCTGGAACTTGACGTAAACGATCACTTTGGTGTTAGAAGTTGCGGTGTATATTGAATTAGTGCAAAAACTTGGCTCGCACGTGCAAATACAATGCTTATCATGTCTGTATGCAAAATATGCGCTGACTAAGCGCTTGGGGCCCGCTGTCAGCCACTGGACCAGGGAGAAGTAGCGTATGGCCTGATGTTTTCAAAATCCCCCTCGAAATATATATATTTCACAAAAAATAGCTCAGTCGACATGGCATTCTTCACCTTTATGACCAGAGGGTCCCATTTGTAAAATTAAGAGGAAAAAGGTAACGCCCAGGTTTCAAACCTTCAACGACCGGCTAAAGAACAAATCTGTCTAACTACTGAGTTGTTCACATTACATTGTATGTTGTAGATAACAAAACTATATGTACTAGTAAGGTACACGTGCATTGCACGCATAAGATTTGGTAACCAAATTATGAATAAATATCGCACTATAGCATGTAAGTTTTGAGTCATATATGCATGATGTAAACATTCGTTTAATTCTTATAGTTTATTTCATTCAAAATCAATTAGTTTTTATAAAAAAATTCTATTTTATGATCCATGAAATTGTGCATTGTAAAGCATAAAGTAAAAACAAATAATGGCAATTCAACTAGAAAAAAAATTGGGCAATTATGATACGGAAGATTCTAGAACAAAGGAGAAGTACTTGTGTTTTGAGGTTTGTGAATTATGTTGAAGTTCAACCATGGAGTCTTCTAGATTGTACATGTGGCACAATCTGGTGGAATGCAGATGATATCCAACGGTCAGTAGTGCTCGGATTTGCCATCTCTGCACCGTCGGATTGGTTTCATCCAATGACCATCTTTCAAAATTATTCACACGCTATATAGGGGGTATAGATTACCTGGCCTTGGGCCGGGCCTAAAAAAGCCCATGGCAGAAAACTGAGGCCCGGGCCCTACCATCGGGCCTATTTTTCAAGCCCAAGCCCGACCCATCTGGTAAAAAGCCCTGAAAAGCCCTTAGGGCTTAGGGCCGTGGACCGGGCCTCTTCCTTAAAATGCCAATATGCTAAGGCCAAGCCTGTCCTGGCCCTACTGATGGGCTCAAAACTCAGGCCCAAGCCCGGCCCACGGGCAAGCCCCATCGGGCCTAGGCCCTGGATTTTAGGGCCGGTCTGGGTGGGCTGACAGGGCCGGGCCGGAGATGGCCAGGACTATATGTATGTAGCAGGGACGCACCTGAAGCTTAAATGGGCTGCAGATATCGCGGCCCATTTTCCACGAGCTATTTTTTAACCTTTTGGTCGTGGGTTCGAGTCATGCACGAAGTGTTTTTCCTGTTAATTTTGCAGGCGGTACCAACTAGGCATAGAGGTGCAAAACGCCACATCCGCAGATACTTTTTCCCAAAAAATATATATTCATAGGGTTTTTTCAAAAAACCAGGCCACACACCCCTTCTTCGTGGTCCAGTGGCTAACAACAGACCCCACGTCCCTAGTCACCAAAGATTCTGTATACAAACGGGATAAGCACTATATTTGCACGGCCGAGTCAAGGTGTTGCACCACTTCAATGTACACCACAACTTCTAACACCAAAGTGACCATTTGCGGTAAGTTATAGAACCACAGGTGTAATTAGAAAATAAACCCCCAAAACATCAAGTAAACACTAAAAACAACTCGGAAATATTTCACACGGACATTAAAACGTCAACATTACTCAAGTTTGCACATTAATATAAACAAGGTAACTTAAAACCTTTAAAGAACATAAAAGGGTTGTCGCCGCCGCGGAGGCCGTCGTTGCCTGCCGTCTACTCCTCGTTGTCGTCCTCGTCGCCGATGAGGTCTACGTATGGAGATGGCTGCCAAAGGTGGTTTGGCGGCCCCTGTCAGGCCGGAGCCGCCGGCTGTGCCGGCTGCGGTGGCGCCTGCACGACCTCTTCGCGCAGCGGGGATGGTGACCGCCTGCCGGCGTCCACCTCGGGCGTGCACAACACGGTCTTCGTCCAAGTCTAGGACTGCTCGACCAATGCCGGGTTCCATCCCGTTTGCTCCTCCATCGCCACCTCTGGCCGCGCCTCCTGCATGGCCTCCTCCTTGACGTACGCGTCGAGCTCGGGGAAGGCGACGTCGCGGGCCGCTGATAGGGCCAACATCTCCTCGATCCCCTCCCATTGGCGCTCGTCATGGTGTGGACGAACTCCTCCATCACCTGCCGCATCAGGTCCTCCTGCTCGAGGGGTGGCGGGGACGGCGACGGCGTAGGGGTGAGGCCGTGAACCTGCCTGCGGCCGAGCGGGCGCGCGGTGGTCAGCATGTGGCCACCATGGGCTCTGCGGACAGCTAACAAAGTAGAACTGCCGCCGGATGTTGTGCTCGTCACGGAGCCACGTATCCCCCAGTGGCGAGTCCACGACGTACCTCTAGTCGTCGATGAGGTCCGGGGCAGGCGAGCGCAGCGACGATGGGTCTCCTCCCGGCGGGCACGGCCGCTCACGGGGACCGGCGGGACATGCACGCGATCCGCGATGAGGTGCCAGTTGTTGGGGAAGTGCACGTCACCCCACGGCAACAGCGTGCGCGTCTCCCAGTAGCGTTGGCACACCTCCGCCTTGACGTACGGCCACCGACGAGTTAGGGCGCCGCCTGACGCGATATGAAAGGCGGGCGATGGAGGTGGAGGTGGAGGCGGGGTAGGGGAGCGGCGATGGCGATCGGACGACGGCCCGGCCTCATGGTCATGCCTCGTCTTGCGGCCGGGGAACCATCGGCCCACCATTGTCGCCGGCGGAGAAGTGGATGAGGGCTAGGGTTTGTTTGTGTCGGGGCTCGAGGAGGCCAGACGGCCAGGAAGTGGAAACTGTGGACTGGCCGGTCCACGGCTTTCATATTAAGAAGGACGACGACCCTCCGCCCGTATCAATGACAGTCGGGTCCCGCCGCACGGACGCATTAATGTTGGGCGATGGAGGTATGTGGGCGGCCGCCACGCGTCCCCGAGGCGGGCAAGGAGCAAGCGCGTGCCCGTCCGTTTGGCGTCCGTGTGGATGTAAACCAGATGCATATTTGCGTCGGAAATGGGGCGGGCCGGACGTCAAACGGACAAAATTTCATGATGCGACTGTGCGTTGGGCCGTGTGATCTGTCCGTTTTGGCTTAAACGGAGGCGGGCGGACAATATGGGTCGCCGTTGGAGTTGGCCTTAGGTGCTCATTTCATATGCACCTTGGGTGACGTCAATCGTAGTTGGAGAAAAGATTTCCCTGCTTACTTTTCAGATCACAGGAAGGTTCATGGCAGCTAGCTAGGTACTACACATAATATTCTCACAAGACCAAGAAGAAGAGAAGTGCTAGCTACGTTCCAACGCTGGGGCCAAGCAAGATCTATGCGCAAGCTCTGAGATCGAACCATATCACAAGCTAAACCCTCTAGTCCACAACATGGGAGTACGTAGATAATCTGGCATTTTGCTCTTAATTGATTGTTCTGCTCGCCGTCGCTGTGTCCCAAAGTGAGACACGGAGTTGAAGTCCAGAACAGTTGGTCTCCCAGGGAAAAGTATGAGAAAAAAACCCTGAAAAATATCGAAAAGTCAGAGGTGCGAGATACACTCCACCACGTACGTGGAGAGTCCACAGTTGCCAACTGGGTAGGCAGGGGAGTCAAGTTTCCCTGTTCGAACTGCAGGCCCTGCGAAGTTTCCCGCGCAGAAAAAAACAGCCAGCAACTACAGCCAAAGTTGTTCAGTTTTGGATGTACTTCTACAGTCAACAATGTAATATGTCACGAAGATGATTGTACTTTAAACCACTCTGTACAGTCAGTTAGTATAAAACACGTCAGTGTATGACAGTAATAAGGCCGGCCGGTTTCTGCTTTTTGTGGAGTCTAACAGTTTTATTTTTATTTTCCTCTCTTCCATATGAGCAATTATCTTTGTGAGGCATGATGATGTGTTCACAAGGAGTGTTCATATTCTCGTGAAGAGTAGACTACCAAATTGGTTATTTAAGACTTTTTGTTCGTTTTTATTATCAGAAAGGGCAATATATTAATATTAAGATGATACCGACTACACCTGGTTTCTGTAATAGTACAAAATCGAGGCATCAAGGATGCACATAGTAAAAAGATTTTAAAAAAGAACAAGAGAAAACAAAGAAAGCCGATGTGGCCAACGACTAGCAACAGACAAGTTTCATCCACTTCTTTAATAGCACATGAAGCACGAGAAATGTTCTTCGGAAGCAACGTCTCAATAAATAAATAAAAATGTGAAAGGATGCATCGTTACCGCGTCTAACCACTGAGGATCAGATTTTGGATTTTCACCCAGAGAGCAGGCCTGGGCAGACTCCAAAGCAATACTTTCAACAAGGACACAACGCGTAAACAGTGCCATTGCTAGGTGCGACAATCAAAGGTAAGATCTAGGGTTTCCACCCCGAGGCCGAGACCCGATGCTCAAAGAGCACCACTCAGCCAAAGTCATCATGATCACCGCCACCCCCTTACCAAAGAAAACAATGTTGCGTGGCGGGGCAGACACCATGGTCACTGCAAAATGACATTCAAATTATTCCATGGCATACATGACCAAAGGCAGGTGCTCCTCTGCAAATCTCTGGCATGGACATCACCATGCGTTGAATCCATGCTTGTAAGACCTGTGATGATGTCGACAGTTTCAATTCACGTGCACATGATCCAGAGCCACCGCGGTGGAGGCCAACAGCAACAACGATAGCTCTGCAACAATTCGCCTCACTACTGCAACACTTCACGTCGTTGTCGGCGTAACGACAACGCCACCGCTGACAAACTGATCCCAAGACGCCGCCAACGGCTGATGACTAGATAAGGGCGCTGGAGACCCAACCCTGCTCCACGGGGCCATCTATGTTGGATGCTCCTGCCCATGCACTATCGCAACACGGTCACTACCTATAGTTTTCGATACCACCACCCCGGCGTCTAAGATCCATCAGGGTCATCGCATCGTCCCAGCCACCGCACAGTGTGATTAGAGCGCTCCCTGCATGGGAGAGCCAGCCCCGCTCTCGTTGTCGGTTGAGCGGGCTTTGCTCGCCGCTGTCCTCCGACTGCAGTGGCGATGGCTAGGGTTCACCCGAGCAAGACCCCCCCCCCCTCTATGAGTGGCCCGGGTGTGATGTGATGGTTATCAGATTTGCAGAAATGTAAGGACCTGAATGATCCCAAAGTTGGGGAGGTCTAGTTACCTTGGACATCCGCTTCCGCTCTCCGCTTCGCTGCGCCGCCGGCCATTCCGGCACCAGCGCCCACCCGCTCGCACCGGCTGCCACTCCGACACCGTC
>NC_057813.1:382080419-382122258 GCF_018294505.1 Triticum aestivum
CGCTGCGCACGACGGGTCCGCCCCCGGCGAGGGCTGGATGGTCTCTACGGGTGGAAGGAGACCCCGCTCCCCGCGCCGCCACCAACGCCCACGTCGTGACCCTGACACGCGCCGGACCCTTCCACCGCCCCCCGACTCCGGGCATCTGCCCCAAGTGCTACGGAGACCACCCGTGCGCGTAGTGCCGCCGGGACGTGCGCTGCCGGTGATGCCACTTTTTTGGCCACATCGCGGAATTGCACCGCGCCTCGGTCTTCCTCACCCCGCTCCGGTGCCCCCTCGGCCCCAAACGTCCGCGAGTTTCCTCCCCGCGGCCATCGAACTCGTCGGCATCCAGTGTGGCAGGCCCCTACCAGCCCGTGACTTCCGGGTCTGGCTCCCTGCTGTCCTCTTCCACTGTGTCGTCCCCTGTCACCGCCACTCCCTCCCCGTCGGCCACCCCTCCTGCATCCGCATCGCGCGAGATCACCGCGATGTCGGGACACCCTTCACTCCGGCCCGCGGGGGTGGTCTGCTTCGTGCCCCGCTCCGAGCGCATCGACGCGGCAGGGCGCGCCCTTGGGTTGGCCTTGGTCGCCTCGGTTGCAGGTCGCCGCTCCGGCGTGTCCACGGCGGACGTCGCCAACGCTCCGCGCTCTCGCCTTCAGCTCGAACCGGATGAGTTCTTCGTCCACCCTACTCGCAGCGACGAATTCCTCCTCCGCTTCTCTGACCCGGCCACCCGTGCACGTGTGGCCATGGCCCCTGTTCGCGGCCCCAATTTCTGCCCGCACTTCCCGCCATGGAGCTGCCTTGCCAGCGCTGAGCCGCTCAGCATGCGCATCCACGTGGATATCGAAATCTTTGGCATCCCCAAGCATGGCTGCATATCTCGTCGGCCGTTCAGCTCCTCTCTCATTTCTGCATGGTTGGCCGCCTTGCTCCCGAAACTACAGACGACAGCGATCTTTCTGTCTTCAAGCTTGAATCTTGGACGACGAACCCTGACGGGATCCCCCGCACTTCTGAACTGCTGCTCGAGGAGCCGGATGCATTTGCCCGGGCTGACCCTGACCGCGTCGAGCGCTTCGCGCTTCCGGTCATGTGTTTCCCGATGTCCATCCATGTTTGTCATTCTGCCGATTACCGCTTCCCTTCACCGCCGCCGCCACCCCCACCGCCTTCTGACGGCGATGCCGACGCCTTCGACCGCGGCTCCCCTCCTTGCCCGGATGCTTGGCCACGCCGCCACAACTTTCCCCGCTCGTCCGGAAGCAGGCAAGCTCGCCGCCCCCCCAGTCGTGGCTTCTCCGGCCATCGCCGCCACGCACCACCCCCTCTGCATCGGGAGTGGCCTGGGGTCCTGGGCCCCTGCCCACCCACTGGCAGGGTGCCACATCGCGCTCCGGTCCACACTAGGCTCGTGCCACCACCGGTGGGCCCTCTTGCTGCCCTACGGCCCTGCGTCACGCCTGAGGTGTTGCCAGCCACTACCAACCCTATCCCTGCGCTAACTAGGGTCCCCGACATTCAAAATCATCCTTTGACCACGCCTCTGGCTGCTTGTGCCCCCTCTCCGGGCCCGCCCACCACCCCCCTGCATTGGATCCTTCACCCATTCTGGAGACTGCCCAGGCTCCCAACGGTCCCCTACATGCGGCCAATCCGGGTGGCTCTGCTCCTCCCCCAGTTTTTTCAATACTGCGGCCCCACCGCTCCTCCCCGGGCCACGAGTCGCATTTTCTGGATCCCGAGGCCGCCCAGGCAGCCCCGCCCGCCTCTGTCGCCCCACTACAGGAGATCAACCTACCAGTCATTGGCCAGGCACCAACAGCTGTCGCCTGCCCACCTCCCGGGCCTGCTGCAGATTCCCCGATCCTGGACTGCCAACCAGCGATCTCGGAACCCACCAATGTGTGTGATCCCTCCACGCCTGTGCCCAGTGTGGAAACCCCATGTGGCGAAAACCCGGCTACGCCATGCAACTACCACCATGCATGTCGAACGGAACCACCTCCTGTGTTGTTCCTCCCCATGTCCTTGGCTACATCCAAGCTTTGCATGTTGGAACTGCGCCCATCCTAGACACTCCGGCTCCAAAGCGCAGGCACGGTGACATCCCGCCCAACTTCACCCCTCGGTGCAGCGGTCGCATTGCGAGGCAAGACGGAGGGTTTGACTCCGAGACCAAGGCCAAACGGGTCCTTCTGCGCAAGCTGGGACTACTCAAAGACAAAGAGCCGCTCTCCGCTGAGATCCTTGCCAAGTACTCCAAGCTATTTGATCGCCCACTCGCCATGGACGTCGTGCTCGCCTTCGCGGACTTCTTCGGCTAGAACGTGTCGCGCGACCTGATCGCGAGCTGCACCTTGGGCCAGCCTCTCCTCGCTGCGGCTTAGCCCTAGCTCCACTCCTGCCTATTCCTCCTCCCGCCCCCCATCTTTCCATGGATAGTTGCAATAAACTTATTTTCTGCAACGTGCGTGGCCTCAATAGCAAAGCTAAATGCACTGCCGTCCGAACGGTCATCTCCTGGTCCTCCCCCTCATTGTATGCTTGCAAGAGACCAAACTGGTCGTGGTCACTCCTGCACTCGTCTTCGAGACGCTTGGCAACCAATTATCGAACTTCTACTTCATTCCCGCCAATGGAACACCTGGCGGCATCCTCATCGCATGGCGTGCGGATCTGATTGCCCTTGCTAACCGCACCATTGGCACTTACCATGTCTCTGCCACCGTCTCCTCCCTCTCTGGCTCTAACACATGGTGGCTATCATGCGTGTACGAGCCGCAATCCGAGTCGGACAAGCTCGCTTTCTTGGCCGAGCTGCATGATCTCCGGGACTCCATTGCAGGGCCATGGCTTATTGGTGGAGACTTCAACATGATTACCTCTCTTGCGGATAAAAATAACGGCCGTGTCAACCACCGGTCCATGAACTGCTTCTGGCGCTTTATCTTGGATTCTGCCCTTCGAGATATCTACCTTCATGGCAGAAGATACACTTGGTCGAATGAACAAGAAAACCCTATCCTCGTGCACAACGACCGAGTCCTTTGCATCCCCACTTGGGAGACATCCAACCCTCATCATCTCCTCCACTGCCTGGCCTCCGCGGCATCGGACCACTGCCCTCTTGTTCTCGACTGCGTGCCGCGTGCCCACGAGCAGCCTCGTTTCCGCTTCGAGCGATTTTGGACAAAACTCGATGGCTTTCACCAAACCATCTCAGATGCCTGGAACTCTGAAGCCCCGGACACGGACACTTTCCTGCGAGTTTATGGAAGGCTCAAGGCCACCACTCGTGCATTACGGAGCTGGAGTGCTCGCACCACGGGCATCATCTCTCTACAACTCATTGTTGTTGGGGATCGTTGCAGAAATAAAAAAAAATTCTACGCATCACCAAGATCAATCTATGGAGTAACTAGCAACGAGAGAGAGGGGAGTGCATCTTCATACCCTTGAAGATCGCGAGACGGAAGCGTTGCAAGAACGTGGATGAAGGAGTCGTACTCAAAACGATTCAGATCGCGGTGGACTCCGATCTAAGCACCGAACAACGGCACCTCCGCCTACAACACACGTGCAGCCCAGTGACGTCTCCCGCGCCTTGATCCAGCAAGGAGGAGGGAGAGGTTGAGGAAGAGGGCTCCAGCAGCAGCACGACAGCGTGGTGGTGATGGAGTGGCAGTTCTTCGGCAGGGCTTCGCAAAGCTCTTGCGGAGGAGGAGAGGTGTTGGGGAGGGGAGGGGCTGCGCCTTGGATGTGGTGCTGCAGCCCTCCCCTCGCCCCTTTATTTATAGGGAGAAGGAGGAAGGGGGTCGGCCCCCTCTAGATGAGATCTAGAGGGGGGCGGCCAAGGGAAGGGGGCTTGCCCCCCAAGCAAGGGGGGCGCCCCCTTTAGGGTTTTCCCCCCAACCCTAGGCGCATGGGCCCTAGGGGGGTGGCGCCCAGCCCGCCAAGGGGCTGGTTCCCTTCCCTCTATAGCCCATGAGGCCCTCCGGGACAGGTGGCCCCTCCCGGTGGACCCCTGGAACCCCTCTGGTGGCCCCGGTACAATACCGGTAAGCCCCTGAATATTTCCGGTGACCCTATGACTGTTGGGGAACGTAACAGAAATTCAAAATTTTCCTACGAATCACCAAGATCTATCTATGGAGAAACCAGCAACGAGGGGAAGAAGAGTGCATCTACATACCCTTGTAGATCGCTAAGCGGAAGCGTTCAAGAGAACGGGGTTGAAGGAGTCGTACTCATCGCGATCCAAATCACCGAAGATCCTAGTGCCGAATGCAGGGCACCTCCGTGTTCAACACACGTACAGCCCAGTGACGTCTCCCATGCCTTGATCCAGCAAGGAGAGAGGGAGAGGTTGAGGAAGACTCCATCCAGCAGCAGCACAACGGCGTGGTGGTGGTGGAGGAGCGTGGCAATCCTGCAGGGCTTCGCCAAGCACCTGCGGGAGAGGAGGAGGTGTCACGGGAAGGAGGGAGGCGCCAGGGCTTCAGGTGCGGCTGCCCTTCCCTTCCCTCCCTTTATATAGGGGCAAGGGAGAGGGGGAGGCGCAGCCTTGCCCCTTCCTCCAAGGAAGGGGTGCGGCCAAAGGGGGGGAGGAGTCCATCCTCCCCAAGGCACCTCGGAGGTGCCTTCCCCCTTGAGGACTCTCCCCTTTTTCTTATATCTTGGCGCATGGGCCTCTTGGGGCTGGTGCCCTTGGCCCATATAGGCCAAGGCGCACCCCCTACAGCCCATCTGGCCCCCCGGGGCAGGTGGACCCCCCGGTGGACCCCCGGACCCCTTTCGGCACTCCCGGTACAATACCGATAAAGTGCGAAACTTTTCCGGCGACCAAAATAAGACTTCCCATATATAAATCTTTACCTCCGGACCATTCCGGACCTCCTCGTGACGTCCGGGATCTCATCCGGGACTCCGAACAACATTCGGTAACCACATACAAACTTCCTTTATAACCCTAGCGTCATCGAACCTTAAGTGTGTAGACCCATGTAGACATGTAGACATGACCGAGACGTTCTCCGGTCAATAACCAACAGCGGGATCTGGATACCCATGTTGGCTCCCACATGTTCCACGATGATCTCATCGGATGAACCACGATGTCAAGGACTCAATCGATCCCGCATACAATTCCCTTTGTCTAGCGGTATAGTACTTGCCCAAGATTCGATCGTCGGTATCCCGATACCTTGTTCAATCTCGTTACTGGCAAGTCTCTTTACTCGTTCCGTAACACATCATCCCGTGATCAACCCCTTGGTCACATTGTGCACATTATGATGATGTCCTACCGAGTGGGCCCAGAGATACCTCTCCGTCACACGGAGTGACAAATCCCAGTCTCGATTCGTGCCAACCCAACAGATACTTTCGGAGATACCTGTAGTGCACCTTTATAGCCACCCAGTTACATTGTGACGTTTGGTACACCCAAAGCATTCCTATGGTATCCGGGAGTTGCACAATCTCATGGTCTAAGGAAATGATACTTGACATTAGAAAAGCTTTAGCATACGAACTACGATCTCTGTGCTAGGCTTAGGATTGGGTCAATGATGTGATCCCATTATCAACGACATCCAATGTCCATGGTCAGGAAACCGTAACCATCTGTTGATCAACGAGCTAGTCAACTAGAGGCTTACTAGGGACATGGTGTTGTTTATGTACCCACACATGTATCTGAGTTTCCTATCAATACAATTATAGCATGGGTAATAAACGATTATCATGAACATGGAAATATAATAATAATAACTAATTTATCATTGCCTCTAGGGCATATTTCCAACAGTGTCCCACTTGCACTAGAGTCAATAATCTAGTTCACATCGTCATGTGATTAACACTGATAGGTCACATCGCCATGTGACCAACATCCAAAGAGTTTACTAGTGTCTGTAAACTAGTTCACATCATCATGTGATTTAAGACTCAATATGTTCTGGGGTTTGATCATGTTTTTCTTGTGAGAGAGGTTTTAGTCAACAGATCTGCAACATTCAGATCTGTATGTACTTTGCAATTCTCTATGTCATATTGTAAATGCTGCTTCCGCGCTCCACTTGGAGCTATTCCAAATGGTTGCTCCACTATACGTATCCGGTTTGCTACTCAGAGTCATTCAAATAGGTGTTAAAGCTTCCATCGACGTAACCCTTTACGTCGAACTCTTTATCACCTCCATAATCGAGAAACAAATCCTTATTCCTCTAAGGATAACTTTGACCACTATCTGGTGATCCACTCCTTGATCACCTTTGTACTCTCTTGCCAGACATGTAGCAAGGCACACATCAGGTGCGGTACTTAGCATAGCATACTGCAGAGCCTACGTCTAAAGCATAGGGGACGACCTTCGTCTTTTCTCTCTTTTCTGCCGTGGTCGAGCTTTAATTCTTAACTTCATACCTTACATCTCAGGCAAGAACTCCTTCTTTGACTGATTCATCTTGAACACCTTCAAGATCATGTCAAGGTATATGCTCATTTGAAAGTACCATTAAGCGTTTTTGATCTATCCTCATAGATCTTGATGCTCAATGTTCAAATAGCTTAATCCAGGTTTTCTATTGAAAAAAAACTTTTCAAATAACCCTATATGCTTTCCAGAAATTCCACATCATTTCTGATCAACAATATGTCAACAACATATACTCCTCAGAAATTCTATAGTGCTCCCACTCACTTCTTTGGAAATACAAGTTTCTCATAAACTTTGTATAAACCAAAATTCTTTGATCATCTCATCAAAGCATACATTCCAACTCCGAGATGCTTGCTCCAGTCCTTAGAAGGATCGCTGGAGCCAGCATACCTTTTAGCATCCTTAGGATCGACAAAAACTTTCTGATTGTATCACATACAACCTTTCCTTACGAAGACTGGTAAGGAAACTTGTTTTGACATCCATCTGCTAGATTTCATAAATGCAGCTAATGCTAACATGATTCCGACGGACTTAAGCATCGCTACGGATGAGAAAATCTCATCGTAGTCAACTCCTTGAACTTGTGAAAAACTCTTCGCCACAAGTCGAGCTTCATAGACGGTGACATTACCGTCCACGTCCGTCTTCTTCTTAAAGATCCATTTATCTCAATGGCTTGCCGATCATTGGGCAAGTCCACCAAAGTCCATGCTTTGTTCTGATACATGGATCCTATCTCGGATTTCATGGCTTCTAACCATTTGTCGGAATTTGGGCCCACCATCGCTTCTCCATAGCTCGTAGGTTCATTGTTGTCTAGCAACATGACCTTCAATACAGGATTGCGTACCACTCTGAAGTAGTACGCATCCTTGTCACCCTACGAGGTACGGTAGTGACTTGATCCGAAACTTCATGATCACTATCATAAGCTTCTACTTCAATTGGTGCAGGCGCCACGGGAACAACTTCCTGTGCCCTGCTACACACTAGTTGAAGTGACGGTTCAATAACCTCATCAAGTCTCCACCATCCTCCCACTCAATTCTTTCGAGAGAAACTTTTCCTCGAGAAAGGACCCGTTTCTAGAAACAATTACTTTTGCTTCCGGATCTGAGATAGGAGGTATACCCAACCATTTTGGGTATCCTATGAAGATGTATTTATCCGTTTTGGGTTCGAGCTTATCACGATGAAACTTTTTCACATAAGCGTCGCAGCCCCAAACTTTTAAGAAACGACAACTTAGGTTTCTCCAAACGGTGTCGTCTCAACGGAATTACGTGGTACCCTATTAAAGTGAGTGTGGTTGTCTCTAATGCCTAACCCATGAACGATAGTGATAATTCGATAAGAGACATCAAGGTACGCACCATATCCAATAGGGTGCTACTATGATGTTCGGACACACCATCACACTATGGTGTTCCAGGCGGTATTAATTGTGAAACAATTTCCACAATGTCTTAATTGTGTGCCAAAACTCGTAACTCAGATATTCATCTCTATGATCATATCATAGACATTCTATCCTCTTGTCACGAAGATCTTAAACTTCCCTCTGAAATTACTTGAACCATTCAATAATTCAGACTTGTGTTTCATCAAGTAAATATACTCAGTATCTACTTAAATCATCCGTGAAGTAAGAACATAACGATATTCACTGCATGCCTCAGCACTCATTGGGGTGCACACATCAAAATGTGTTACTTCCAACAAGTTGCTATCTTGTTCTATCTTTACTGAAAATGAGGCTTTTCAGTCATCTTGCCCATGTGGTATGATTTGCATATCTCAAGTGATTCAAAATCAAGTGAGTCCAAACGATCCATCTGCATGGAGTTTCTTCATGCGTATACACCAATAGACATGGTTCGCATGTCTCAAACTTTTCAAAAACGAATGAGTCCAAAGATCCATCAACATGGAGCTTCTTCATGCGTTTTATACCAATATGACTTACATGGCAGTGCCACAAGTAAGTGGTACTATCATTACTATCTTATATCTTTTGGCATGAAAATGTGTATCACTACGATCGAGATTCAATAAACCATTTTTAGGTGCAAGACCATTGAAGGTATTATTCAAAATAGAGTAACCATTATTCTCCTTAAATGAATAACCGTATTGCGATAGACATAATCCAATCATGTCTATGCTTTAACGCAAACACCAATCTCGGTGGTAGAGGGAGCGTGCGATGCTTGATCACATCAACCTTGGAAACACTTCCAACACGTATCGTCAGCTCACCTTTAGCTAGTCTCCGTTTATTCCGTAGCTTTTATTTCGAGTTACTAACACTTAGCAACCGAACCGGTATCTAATACCCTGGTGCTACTAGGAGTACTAGTAAAGTACACATTAACATAATGTATATCCAATATACTTCTATCGACCTTGCCAGCCTTCTTATCTACCAAGTATCGAGGGTAATTCTGCTCCAGTGGCTGTTCCCCTTATTACAGAAGCACTTAGTCTCGGGTTCGGGTTCAACCTTGGGTTTTTTCATTGGAGCAGCAACTGATTTGCCGTTTCATGAAGTGTCCCTTCCTGCCCTTGCCCTTCTTGAAACTAGTGGTTTCACCAACCATCAAGAATTGATGCTCCTTCTTGATTTCTACTTTCGCGGTGTCAAACATCGTGAATACCTCATAGATCATCTATCCCTGATATGTTATAGTTCATCACGAAGCTCTAGCAGCTTGGTGGCAATGACTTTGGAGAAACATCACTATCTCATCTGGAAGATCAACTCCCACTCGATTCAAGTGATTGTTGCACTCAGACAATCTGAGCACAAGCTCAACGATTGAGCTTTTCTCCCTTAGTTTGCAGGCTAAGAAAATCGTCGGAGGTCTTATACCTCTTGACGTGGGCACGAGCCTGAAATCCCGATTTCATCCCTTGAAACATCTCATATGTTCCGCGACATTTCGAAAACGTCTTTGGTGCCTCTACTTAAACCATTTAACTGAACTATCACGTAGTTATCAAAACGTGTATGTCCGATGTTCGCAACATCCACAAACGACGTTTGGGGTTCAGCACACTGAGCGGTGCATTAAGGACATAAGCTTTCTACTGATCGCATAATTGCTACTATCAACTTTCAACTATATTTTCTCTAGGAACATATCTAAACAGTGGAACTAAAGCACGAGCTTATGACATAATTTGCAAAGGGTCTTTTGACTATGTTCAGGATAATTAAGTTCATCTCATGAACTCCCACTCAGATAGACATCCCTCTAGTCATCTAAGTGATTACATGATCCGAGTCAACTAGGCCGTGTCCGATCATCACGTGAGATGGACTAGTCATCATCGGTGAACATCTTCATGTTGATCGTATCTACTAGGACTCATGCTCGACCTTTCGGTCTCTGTGTTCCGAGGCCATGTCTGTACATGCTAGGCTCGTCAAGTTAACCCTAAGTGTTTTTCATCTGTAAAAATGTCTTACACCCGTTGTATGTGAACGTAAGGATCTATCACACCCGATCATCATGTGGTGCTTCGAAACGACGAACTTTAGCAACGGTGCACAGTTAGGGGAGAACACTTCTTGAAATTGTTGTAAGGGATCATCTTATTTACTACCGTCGTTCTAAGTAAACAAGATGCATAAACATAATAAACATCACATGCAATTATATAGTGACATGATATGGCCAATATCATTATGCTCCTTTTGATCTCCATCTTCGGGGCTCCATGATCATCATCGTCACCGGCATGACACCATGATCTCCATCATCGTGTCTTCATGAAGTTGTCTCGCCAACTCATTACTTCTACTAATATGGCTACCGGTTAGCAATAAGGTAAAGTAATTACATGGCATTGTTCAATGACACGCAGGTCATACAATAAATAAAGACAACTCCTATGGCTCCGGCCGGTTGTCATACTCATCGACATGCAAGTCGTGATTCCTATTACAAGAACATGATCAATCTCATACATCTCATATCATTCATCACATTCTTCTTGGCCATATCACATCACATAGCATACCCTGCAAAAACAAGTTAGACGTCCTCTAATTGTTGTTTGCATGTTTTACGTGGCTGCTATGGGTTTCTAGCAAGAACGTTTCTTACCTACACAAAAACCACAACGTGATATGCCAATTGCTATTTACGCTTCATAAGGACCCTTTTCATCAAATCTGTTCCGACTAAAGTGGGAGAGACTGGCACCCGCTAGCCACCTTATGCACCAAGTGCATGTCAGTCGGTGGAACCTGTCTCACGTAAGAGTACGTGTAAGGTCGGTCCGGGCCGCTTCATCCCACAATACCGTCGAAACAAGATTGGACTAGTAACGGTAAGCATATTTAACAACATCAACGCCCACAATTACTTTGTGTTCTACTCGTGCAAAGAATCTACGCAATAGACCTAGCTCATGATGCCACTGTTGGGGAACGTAGCAGAAATTCAAAATTTTCCTACGAATCACCAAGATCTATCTATGGAGAAACCAGCAACGAGGGGAAGGAGAGTGCATCTACATACCCTTGTAGATCGCTAAGAAGAAGCGTTCAAGAGAACGGGGTTGAAGGAGTCGTACTCGTCGTGATCCAAATCACCGGAGATCCTAGTGCCGAACGGACGGCACCTCCGCGTTCAACACAGTACAGCCCGGTGACGTCTCCCATGCCTTGATCAGGCAAGGAGAGAGGGAGAGGTTGAGGAAGACTCCATCCAGCAGCAGCACAACGGCGTGGTGGTGGTGGAGGAGCGTGGCAATCCTGCAGGGCTTCGCCAAGCACCTGCGGGAGAGGAGGAGGTGTCACGGGAGGGAGGGAGGCGCCAGGGCTTTAGGTGCGGCTGCCCTTCCCTCCCCTCCCTTTATATAGGGGCAAGGGAGAGGGGGGAGGCGCAGCCTTGCCCCTTCCTCCAAGGAAGGGGTGCGTCCAAAGGGGGGGAGGAGTCCATCCTCCCCAAGGCACCTCGGAGGTGCCTTCCCCCTTGAGGACTCTCCCTTTTTTCTTATATCTTGGCGCATGGGCCTCTTGGGGCTGGTGCCCTTGGCCCATATAGGCCAAGGCGCACCCCCTACAGCCCATCTGGCCCCCCGGGGCAGGTGGACCCCCCCGGTGGACCCCCGTACCCCTTTCGGCACTCCCGGTACAATACCGATAAAGTGCGAAACTTTTCCGGCGACCAAAATAAGACTTCCCATATATAAATCTTTACCTCCGGACCATTCCGGAACTCCTCGTGACGTCCAGGATCTCATCCGGGACTCCGAACAACATTCGGTAACCACATACAAACTTCCTTTATAACCCTAGCGTCATCGAACCTTAAGTGTGTAGACCCATGTAGACATGTAGACATGACCGAGACGTTCTCCGGTCAATAACCAACAGCGGGATCTGGATACCCATGTTGGCTCCCACATGTTCCACGATGATCTCATCGGATGAACCACGATGTCAAGGACTCAATCGATCCCGTATACAATTCCCTTTGTCTAGCGGTATAGTACTTGCCCGAGATTCGATCGTTGGTATCCCGATACCTTGTTCAATCTCGTTACCGGCAAGTCTCTTTACTCGTTCCGTAACACATCATCCCGTGATCAACCCCTTGGTCACATTGTGCACATTATGATGATGGCCTACTGAGTGGGCCCAGAGATACCTCTTCATCACACGGAGTGACAAATCCCAGTCTCGATTCATGCCAACCCAACAGATACTTTCGGAGATACCTGTAGTGCACCTTTATAGCCACCCAGTTACGTTGTGACGTTTGGTACACCCAAAGCATTCCTACGATATCCGGGAGTTGCACAATCTCATGGTCTAAGGAAATGATACTTGACATTAGAAAAGCTTTAGCATACGAACTACGATCTCTGTGCTAGGCTTAGGATTGGGTCTTGTCCATCACATCATTCTCCAAATGATGTGATCCCGTTATCAACGATATCCAATGTCCATGGTCAGGAAGCCGTAACCATCTGTTGATCAACGAGCTAGTCAACTAGAGGCTTACTAGGGACATGGTGTTGTTTATGTACCCACACATGTATCTGAGTTTCCTATCAATACAATTATAGCATGGGTAATAAACGATTATCATGAACATGGAAATATAATAATAATAACTAATTTATCATTGCCTCTAGGGCATATTTCCAACAATGACAACTTCTCATATATAAATCTTCACCTCCGGACCATTCCGGAACTCCTCGTGACGTCCGGGATCTCACTCGGGACTCTGAAAAACATTCGGTAATCACGTACATATCTTCCTTATAACCCTAGCGTCATCGAACCTTAAGTGTGTAGACCCTACGGGTTCGGGAATCATGCAGACATGACCGAGACAACTCTCCGGCCAATAACCAACAGCGGAATCTGGATACCCATGTTGGCTCCCACATGTTCCACGATGATCTCATCAGATGAACCACGATGTCAAGGATTCAAGCAATCACGTATACAATTCCCTTTGTCAATCGGTACGTTACTTGCCCGAGATTCGATCATCGGTATCCCAATACCTCGTTCAATCTCGTTACCGGCAAGTCACTTTACTCGTTCAGCAATGCATGATCCCGTGACCAACTACTTAGTCACACTGAGCTCATTATGTTGATGCATTATCGAGTGGGCCCAGAGATACCTCTCCGTCATACGGAGTGACAAATTCCAGTCTCGATTCGCGCCAACCCAACAGACACTTTCGGAGATACCTGTAGTGCAACTTTATAGCCACCCAGTTCTGTTGTGACGTTTGGTACACCCAAAGCATTCCTACGATATCCGGGAGTTGCACGATCTCATGGTCTAAGGAAATGATACTTGACATTAGAAAAGCTCTAGCAAACGAACTACACGATCTTGTGCTATGCTTAGGATTGGGTCTTGTCCATCACATCATTCTCCTAATGATGTGATCCCGTTATCGATGACATCCAATGTCCATAGTCAGGAAACCATGACCATCTGTTGATCAACGAGCTAGTCAACTAGAGGCTCACTAGGGACATGGTGTGGTCTATGTATTCACACATGCATTACGGTTTCCGATCAATACAATTATAGCATGAACAATAGACAATTATCATGAACAAGGAAATATAATAATAACCATTTTATTATTGCCTCTAGGGCATATTTCCAACAGTCTCCCACTTGCACTAGAATCAATAATCTAGTTACATTGTGATGAATCGAACACCCATAGAATTCTGGTGTTGATCATGTTTTGCTTGCGGAAGAGGTTTAGTCAACGGATCTGCGACATTCAGATCCGTGTGCACTTTACAAATATCTATGTCTCCATCTTGAACATTTTCACGAATAGAGTTGAAGCGACGCTTGATGTGTCTGGTCTTCTTGTGAAACATGGGCTCTTTGGCAAGGGCAATAGCTCCAGTGTTGTCACAGAAGAGAGTCATCGGGCCCGACGCATTGGGAATAACTCCTAGGTCGGTAATGAACTCCTTCATCTAGATTGCTTCATGTGCTGCCTCCGAGGCTGCCATGTACTCCGCTTCACATGTAGATCCTGCCACGACACTTTGCTCGCAACTTGAAAGCACAAGTGCTCCCTAGGTGGTTTTGGTAATTAATGTCAACATATCTCTTGTTGGACTAACACTTTTATCTAGTATGTTTCAGACAAGTTCAACATTGGAGTGGCATGGACTAAAGGATTTGGGAACTCCTTCACAATGCTAAGGACAAAGGATTGGCTCAAGCTTCAAGATCAAGACTCTTCATTTTACATTTTAGTGGTCCAATATCACATTGAGTCTATAGGAAAAGCCAATACTATCAAGGAGGGATGAGGTGTTGCTTAATGAGCCTCTTGCTTCATGTGCTTTGTGATATGCTCCAAAAACCCTCAACTACTTTCCCACTTCCACAAATGACCTAAACCCAAAGCCAAAATCGGTCACACCGATTCTTCCTATCCGGCGCCACTGATTCCAAAGGTCATAGCCACTGCCACAAACCCTAAGCAAATCGGTCTTACCGATAGGGATCTCGGTCTCACCGAGATGGGATTGTAATCTCTCTGTGTATTCCATTATCAAAATCGGTCTCACCGAGTTTGAGCAATTGGTACTACCGAGATTACAATGCAAACTCTTTGGTTTGAGCAATTGGTACTACCGAGATTACAATGCAAACTCTTTGGTTAACTTATTATCAAAATCGGTCCCACCGAGTTTGATAATCGGTCCAACCGAGTTTGCCCGACCAACTCTCTGGAAAGCTTATTACCAAATCGGTCTCACCGAGTTTGTGTAATCGGTCTTACCAAGATTACGTTATGCCCTAACCCTAACCGAATCGGTCTCACCAAGATGCAAGTCAGTCCCACCAAAAATCACTAACGGTCATTAAGTTTACTAAATCAGTCCGACCGAGTTTAACGATTCGGTCCCACCGAGTTTGGTAAATTGTGTGTAACGGATAGATTTTGTGTGGAGGCTATATATACCCCTCCACCTCCTCTTCATTCGTAGAGAGAGCCATCGGACTGAACCTACACTTCCAGCATACATTTTCTGAAAGAGAACTACCTACTCATGCGTTGAGGCCAAGATATTCCATTCCTACCATATGAATCTTGATCTCTAGCCTTCCCCAAGTTGCTTTCCACTCAATTCTTCTTTCCACCAGATCCAAAACCTATGAGAGAGAGTTGAGTGTTGGGGAGACTATCATTTGAAGCACAAGAGCAAGGAGTTCATCATCAACGCACCATTTGTTACTTCTTGGAGAGTGGTGTCTCCTAGATTGGCTAGGTGTCACTTGGGAGCCTCCGACAAGATTGTGGAGTTGAACCAAGGAGTTTGTAAGGGCAAGGAGATCGCCTACTTCGTGAAGATCTACCGCTAGTGAGGCAAGTCCTTCGTGGGCGACGGCCATGGTGGGATAGACAAGGTTGCTTCTTCGTGGACCCTTCTTGGGTGGAGCCCTCCATGGACTCGCGCAGCCGTTACCCTTCGTGGGTTGAAGTCTCCATCAACATGGATGTATGATAGCACCACCTATCGGAACCACGCCAAAAACATCCGTGTCTCCAATTGCGTTTGAATCCTCCAAACCCTTCCATTTACTTTCTTGCAAGTTGCATGCTTTACTTTCCGCTGCTCACATACTCTTTGCATGCTTGCTTGATATGTATTGTGAATGTTGAAATTGTGCCTAAACTCCACTTAAACTTAAAGAACCTTAAAAACTGCAACTTTGGCTCCTTGTGTCTAATCACCCCCCCTCTAGACACCTCTTCTCAAGGTCCTACAAGTGGTATCAGAGCATTGGTCTCAATTTCTTTGGTTTAATCACCATTGGAGGAAGATGGATGAGTCTACTTTTTGGAGTCTTAGACATAGAGTGCCTATTCTTGATGGAGAGTATTTTCATGAATGGAAAAATGAGATGCTTGTAATTTGCAATCAATATCATTTTAACAAGTACATTGCTAGCCCTTGTGCACCTTGTGTTGATCCTATGCATCCTACCCATGATGAGTCTATTGACATGATTAGGAATCTTAGAACTGCCGAACTTATCATTAGAGGATTGCCTAGAAACTTGCTTGGATGCTTGCCTACTTTTAAATGTGCCTACACCATATTGAAATTTCTTGAGGAACGATTTCCAGATTATTCCTTGAAAAATCTTGATGAAATTCTCCATAAGTCTATTGCCTTGAGTAAGATGAATACTACTGATCCTATGTTTGGTGATCGTCTATTTGAGCTTACAAACCTTATGCGTGCCCAAGGAAATGTTGGTATTATTAGTGACATTATTTCCGAAGCTATAAGAATTCATAAGCAAGATTATTGTCAAACTCATTCTAATGAATCACCCTCTCTAGGACTTGATCCACCACATGACGATGTTGAACATGGATACTATGATGAGGATGATGATAGTGACTTCGATCTTGATGATGCAATGAGACACTTTGGTCTTATGGCAAATCTTCGGGGATATATGTCAGGAGAAAAGGAATGGGTTCTTGATAGTGGATGTACCAATCACATGACCGGAGATAAAGACATGTTTCGTGAGCTTGCTGATAACGATAGTCCTCGAAAGTATGTCACCTTCGGTGACAACTCAAAGGGTAAGGTGGTTGGCCTCGGTAAGGTGGCCATATCACATGATAGCTCCATACAAAATGTCATGCTCGTTGAATCTCTTGGATACAACTTACTTTCAGTATCTAGACTTGCTGATTTCGGTTTCAATGTTCTATTCACTGAAGTAGATTACCAAGTGTTTCGTCGAGATAATCATAAAATGGTCTTTACCGGTGTGCGTAGAGGTGATCTATACATTGTTGATTTTACTAAAAAGGCTCAACCTAAAACTTGCTTCATTGCTAAATCCTCAAAAGGTTGGTTGTGGCATAGACGACTAGGTCATGTCGGTATGCGAAACCTTGACAAGCTTATTAAAGGAAATCATATCCTTGGAGTTAATGATGTCATATTTGATAAGGATAGACTTTGCAGCGCTTGTCAGGCAGGTAAACAGGTTGGAGGAAGGCATCCCGTGAAGAACATTATGACCACAAGGAGGCCACTCGAGCTACTTCACATGGATCTCTTTGGTCCCAACTCTTATAAGAGTCTCGGTGGAAATTCTTTTGGTCTAGTTATAGTTGATGATTTTTCAAGATTTACGTGGGTGTTCTTTCTCGATGATAAATTGCAGGTCCAAAAGATCTTCAAAAACTTCGCTAGGAAGGCCCAAAATCAATTTGAAGTGAAGATCAAGAAGGTTCGCAGCGACAACGGAACGGAGTTCAAGAACGCAAATGTGGACACCTTTCTTGACGAAGAAGGGATTTCACACGAGTTCTTGGCTACGTACACACGTCAACAAAACGGAGTTGTTGAGAGAAAGAATCGGACGCTCATTGAGATGGCGAGAACAATGCTTGATGAGTACAAGACGCCGAAGCACTTTTGGGCAGAAGCGGTTGAGACGGCTTGTCATGCAACAAATCGCTTGTATCTTCACAAGCTACTCGGCAAGACGGCATACGAGCTCCTCACCGGTAACAAACCCCAAGTTGGATACTTTCGAGTATTCGGCTCAAAGTGCTACATTCTTGATAAGCATCGTCGCTCTAAATTTGCTCCTAAATCTCATGAAGGTTTCCTACTAGGTTATGGCTCAAACTCTCACACTTACCGTGTCTACAACAATTTCACCCGAAAGGTTGAAGAGACGGTAGATGTGAAGTTTTATGAATCTAACGGCTCGTAAGTAGAGCAATTGCCAATTGATGTAGGAGACAAAGATCCTTCGGAAGCAATTCAAGACCTGTCTATTGGCAAGGTTCGTCCAACGGAGGTGAAGGAGAGTACATCGTCCATCCAAGTGGAAGCTTCTACTTCACAACAAGGTGAACCAAGAGTTGATACAGAAGCATCCACAAGTGGGACACACTAAGATGAAGAAAACGAGGAAGTGCATCAAGATGAACGTCAACAACCTCCTTCTCCACCACGACAAGAGAACGACAACGCCAACAATGAAGAAGGCCAAGAAGAAGAAGAACAAGATGAAGAAGATGTTCAACAAAGACCCAAGCAAAAGCTTTCACGAGTTCGAGCAAGGATTTCTAAAGATCATCCCGTCGAGCAAATCTACAATGACATTCAAACCGGGAGAATCACTCGCTCTAAAACCCGTTTAGCTAACTTTTGTGAAAACTATTCTTTCATCTCTAGCATTGAACCTATGAAGGTTGAAAAGCATTGGAAGATCTGGATTGGATAAATGCTATGCATGAAGAGCTACATAACTTTGAGAGGAATCAAGTTTGGACATTGGTTGAGAAGCCCGACAACAACCACAACGTCATCGGTACCAAATGGGTGTTTCGCAACAAGCAAGATGAAGATGGACAAGTAGTTCGCAACAAAGCACGTCTCGTCGCCCAAGGCTACACACAAGTCGAAGGTATGGACTATGGTGAGACTTATGCCCCCGTTGCTAGACTTGAGTCCATTCGCATCTTAATTGTCTATGCTAATCATCATGATATCACCTTATACCAAATGGACATTAAAAGAGTTTTTCTAAATGGTGAAATAGAGGAGAAAGTTTATGTTAAACAACCTCCCGGCTTTGTCAATCCTAAGAAACCCAATCATGTTTACAAACTTCACAAAGCTCTTTATGGTCTTAAACAAGCTCCTAGAGCTTGGTATAAATGCTTGACCAAGTTTCTTATTGAAAAAGGCTTTGAAATTGGGGAAATTGATTCTACTCTTTTTACCAAAAGGGTTAATGGAGAACTATTTGTGTGCCAAATTTATGTTGATGATATCATATTTGGTTCAACTAACCCTCATTTTAGTGAAAAGTTTGGGAAGCTAATGTCGCAGAAGTTTGAGATGTCTATGATGAGTGAACTCAAATTCTTTCTTGGGTTGCAAATCAAGCAAACTAAGGAAGGTACCTTTGTTTCTCAAACGAAGTACACCAAGGACTTATTCAAGAAGTTCAATATGCAAGAATGCAAATGTATGTCTACACCCATGCCTACTAGTGGACATAATGACTTGACCAAAGATGGTGAACCGGTTGATCAAAAGGTCTATCGCTCTATGATCGGTTCATTGTTATATCTATGTGCTTCACGTCCCGATATCGTGCTAAGTGTGTGCATGTGTGCACGATATCAAGCTGCTCCTAAAGAATGTCATCTTAAGGCTGTGAAAAGGATAGTGAGATACTTAATCCATACACCAAACTTTGGCATTTGGTATCCTAAGAGGGCCTCTTTCAATCTTGTTGGCTATTCGACTCGGACTATGCCGGAGACAAGGTTGATAGAAAGTCCACTTCGGGTACTTGTCAATTTCTTGGTAGATCTCTTGTGTCTTGGTCCTCCAAGAAACAAAACTCGGTATCCTTATCCACCGCCGAAGCTGAATATATTGCCGCTGGTTCATGTTGTGCTCAATTACATTGGATGACCCAAACTCTTAAAGATTATGGGATTTATGTGAGACATGTTCCATTGCTTTGTGACAATGAAACTGCTATCAAAATTGGTCATAATCCTGTGCAACATTCTCGAACTAAGCATATTGAAGTTCGTCATCATTTCATTCGAGATCACGTTGCTAAGGGTGACATTGATCTTAAGCATGTTCGCACCGAAAAGCAATTAGCAGATATATTCACTAAACCTCTTGATGAGAAAGTGTTTTGCAGGTTAAGAGGAGAATTAAACATCATTGATGCTTCAAACTTGGAGTAGAAACTCCATTGGATACATGCGAGACATGAGCTTATGACTAATCCTTGATATTTCTCTTATGATGAAAATCTTATGTCTTGGATATATTTGTATCTTGCATGTTATCTAACTCTTGTAGGTACTTGGTGGAATCCAACCCCATGAGATTGTAACCTACTCATATCTTGAGCAATCTCTACATCACCAAGTCTCTACACAAAGGTGGTTGAAGACAAGGAAGCACGAAACCATTCATATCCTTTGACAAATTCTATGTTGAGCTTCATGATTGTCATTTTTGGATACACAAGTGCTCTTCCTTGCAAGAACTAACCCATGTAGGTAGATGGACTCAAATTCCAAGTGGTGCTCCAAATTCTTGATGAGCTACATCAACCTTGAGCAACCCACACAAGTTCAACTACATGGACAACACCATCAACCAAGGTATGTTATTCCATCTTAGAGAAGCTTTACTCCAAGTCATGAGTTAAAGCAACTCGACAAGATGTGAATACATCAAGATGCCTAAACGAAAAATGGCAACCCCATTTTGAGCTTAAACGATGAGTATGACCTATGATCAAGTGATCTCACTTGACTCCTAAGTCAATATACTCTAACATAGGTGACTTTTGTCGCCGACCATCTCTAGATGAAGTTCTCTTGTTTTCTTTTCTAAGTTTTTGCATTTTTCTCATGCATATTTGTTTCCCCTTTCAAAAAAAACTTCATCTAGATTTCTTTCTGTTTGCTCTGCATTTTCTACATTCCAATTCATTGCACATTCTTCAGTAAATTCCTTGCACATCTTTGTGAGATCTTACTAGTCTAGTGAGCTGAGGTGACAAGTATTTTCTCTGCGATGAACTCGGTTTCACCGATTAGTTATTTTCGGCCCAACCGAATCACTTTGGTCCAACCGAAACATACCACTCGGTGCCACCGATTTCACAACAAGAAAAACTGTTTGCCACATATTTCTGTGTTTCTTCTAATCCAGCTCCACTCAATGAATCTTGTCCTCTACAAGCATCACATTTTTATCGTTGCTTTGTTCTGTGTCTCAAGGACCAAACCCATTCGACAGATTCCAGAAGACCCTTCTTGGAAATTGATGTCAAAGGGGGAGAGAGAGAGCATCAAAGCTTATCATTTGGAGAGAGAGAGCATCAAAGCTTATCACCTTCTTAAGGGGGAGAGAGATATCATCTAGGAGGAGAGAGACCTTCTAGGGGGAGAGACCCTCAAAAGGAGAGAGAGATCTCCAGGGGGAGAGGATACTTAAGCAGAAAGTATTTCTCAAGGATCCCAGACGGTTGGTGTTCAAGAGGAGAGATGTCCACATGTCTTCTTGAGGGGAGAGACATGATCATATGTTCTGTTTTGCCTATTTGCATTAGCATGCATCAGCTCTAATCATCATTCATATCTTTCAGCTATTTTTTTCAGCTCTGATTTTCTATTCCCTATCTTCTCCCAATATCCCATGTTAGATTCAGGGGGAGCAAGATATCTAAGGGAAAGAGATCATTTAAATTCATTGCATATCTTTACTCTTGGGGACATGTCTAATTCAATGTGGTACTTAGTACTCACTCTCTACATGTCATCCCAGTCTTGGTATTCTTGTGGTTTCTTTTGTCTGCTCTGGCTAGTAGATGTATCTGTGTTATCTAACCTTGTTTACACAGGTTCATTTCATCCTAAGCCAACTCAAGACTACAAGGTAAGTATATGCATCACAATCATGTGTATGAGAAATTCTTGCTGATGTACATATTGTTTGCAAGAAGGACTCATGAGCATGAAGGTATTCTCTTCAACATTCTTTGCTCTGATGCATATGGCCAAGATACATGTAACACATTGCCTGCTCCATCATGTTTATGCTCTCACATGCTTCTATGTTCCATATTCACATGATTGCATACATGTAGGGGGAGCCTATGTTTGTTACATGTCTTTCCAAAGCTTTACTTGCTCCTCTTTATATCTTTATCTAAAGCTTTGATGTATGTTGCCATCAATTACCAAAAAGGGGGAGATTGAAAGCACAAGTGCTCCCTAGGTGGTTTTGGTAATTAATGTCAACATATCTCTTGTTGGACTAACACTTTTATCTAGTATGTTTCAGACAAGTTCAACATTGGAGTGGCATGGACTAAAGGATTTGGGAACTCCTTCACAATGCTAAGGACAAAGGATTGGCTCAAGCTTCAAGATCAAGACTCTTCATTTTACATTTTAGTGGTCCAATATCACATTGAGTCTATAGGAAAAGCCAATACTATCAAGGAGGGATGAGGTGTTGCTTAATGAGCCTCTTGCTTCATGTGCTTTGTGATATGCTCCAAAAACCCTCAACTACTTTCCCACTTCCACAAATGACCTAAACCCAAAGCCAAAATCGGTCACACCGATTCTTCCTATCCGGCGCCACTGATTCCAAAGGTCATAGCCACTGCCACAAACCCTAAGCAAATCGGTCTTATCGATAGGGATCTCGATCTCACCGAGATGGGATTGTAATCTCTCTGTGTATTCCATTATCAAAATCGGTCTCACCGAGTTTGAGCAATCGGTACTACCGAGATTACAATGCAAACTCTCTGGTTAACTTATTATCAAAATCGGTCCCACTGAGTTTGATAATCGGTCCAACCGAGTTTGCCTGACCAAATCTCTGGAAAGCTTATTACCAAATCGGTCTCACCGAGTTTGTGTAATCGGTCTTACCAAGATTACGTTATGCCCTAACCCTAACCGAATCGGTCTCACCGAGATGCAAGTCAGTCCCACCGAAAATCACTAACGGTCATTAAGTTTACTAAATCGGTCCGACCGAGTTTAACGATTCGGTCCCACCGAGTTTGGTAAATTGTGTGTAACTGTTAGATTTTGTGTGGAGGCTATATATACCCCTCCACCTCCTCTTCATTCGTAGAGAGAGCCATTAGACTGAACCTACACTTCCAGCATACATTTTCTAAGAGAGAACTACCTACTCATGTGTTGAGGCCAAGATATTCCATTCCTACCATATGAATCTTGATCTCTAGCCTTCCCCAAGTTGCTTTCCACTCAAATCTTCTTTCCACCAGATCCAAAACCTATGAGAGAGAGTTGAGTGTTGGGGAGACTATCATTTGAAGCACAAGAGCAAGGAGTTCATCATCAACGCACCATTTGTTACTTCTTGGAGAGTGGTGTCTCCTAGATTGGCTAGGTGTCACTTGGGAGCCTCCGACAAGATTGTGGAGTTGAACCAAGGAGTTTGTAAGGGCAAGGAGATCGCCTACTTCGTGAAGATCTACCGCTAGTGAGGCAAGTCCTTCGTGGGCGACGACCATGGTGGGATAGACAAGGTTGCTTCTTCGTGGACCCTTCTTGGGTGGAGCCCTACATGGACTCGCGCAGCCGTTACCCTTCGTGGGTTGAAGTCTCCATCAACGTGGATGTACGATAGCACCACCTATCAGAACCACGCCAAAAACATCTGTGTTTCCAATTGCGTTTGAATCCTCCAAACCCTTCCCTTTACTTTCTTGCAAGTTGCATGCTTTACTTTCCGCTGCTCACATACTCTTTGCATGCTTGCTTGATATGTATTGTGAATGTTGAAATTGTGCCTAAACTCCACTTAAACTTAAAGAACCTTAAAAACTGCAACTTTGGCTCCTTGTGTCTAATCAGCCCCCTCTAGACACCTCTTCTCAAGGTCCAACACAACTGCGCCAGCTTACTGCCCACCATTCAAAATATACACGTATCCGGTTTGTGACTTGGAGTCATCCAGATCTGTGTCGAAGCTAGCATCAATGTAACCCTTTACGACGAGCTCTTCGTCACCTCCATAAACGAGAAACATATCCTTAGTCCTTTTCAGGTACTTCAGGATATTCTTGACCGCTGTCTAGTGTTCCATGCCAGGATTACTTTGGTACCTTCCTACCAAACTTACAACAAGGTTTACATCAGGTATGGTACACAGCATGGCATACATAATAGACCCTATGGTTGAGGCATAGGGGATGACACTCATCTTTTCTCTATCTTCTGCCATGGTCGGGCTTTGAGCCGAGCTCAATTTCACACCTTGCAATACAGGCAAGAACCCCTTCTTGGACTGATCCATATTGAACTTCTTCAATATCTTATCAGTATATGTGCTTTGTGAAAGACCTATGAGGCGTCTCGATCTATCTCTATAGATCTTGATGCCTAATATGTAAGCAGCTTCTCCAAGGTCCTTCATTGAAAAACACTTATTCAAGTAGGCCTTTATGCTTTCCAAAAGTTCTATATCATTTCCCATCAATAGTATGTCATCCACATATAATATGAGAAATGCTACAGAGCTCCCACTCACTTTCTTGTAAACGCAGGCTTCTCCATAAGTCCGCATAAACCCAAACGCTTTGATCATTTCATCAAAGAAAATGTTCCAACTCCGAGATGCTTGCACCAGCCCATAGATGGAGCGCTGGAGCTTGCATACCTTGTTAGCATTCTTAGGACGACAAAACCTTCCGGCTGCATCATATACAATTCTTCCTTAAGAAAGCCGTTAAGGAATGCCGTTTTGACGTCCATTTGCCATATCTCATAATCGTAGAATGCGGCAATTGCTAACTTGATTCAGACGGACTTCAGCTTCGCTACGGGTGAGAAGGTCTCATCGTAGTCAACCCCTTGAACTTGTCAATAACCCTTAGCGACAAGTCGAGCTTTATAGATGGTAACATTACCATCTGCGTCCGTCTTCTTCTTAAAGATCCATTTATTTTCTATCGCTCGCCGATCATCGGGCAAGTCTGTCAAATTCCATACTTTGTTTTCATACATGGATCCTATCTCGGATTGCATGGCCTCAAGACATTTGTTGGAATCTAGGCCCGCCATCGCTTCTTCATAGTTCGAAGGTTCACCGTTGTCTAACAACATGATTTCCAGGACAGGGTTGCCATACCATTCTGGTGTGGAACGTGTCCTTGTGGACCTACGAAGTTCAGTAGCAACTTGATCCGAAGTACCTTGATCATCATCATTAACTTCCTCTCTATCCGGTGCAGGCACCACAGAAACATTTTCCTGAGCTGCGCTACTTTCCGGTTCAAGAGGCAGTACTTCATCAAGTTCTACTTTCCTCCCACTTACTTCTCTCGAGAGAAACTCTTTCTCCAGAAAGGACCCGTTCTTGGCAACAAAGATCTTGCCTTCGGATCTAAGGTAGAAGGTATACCCAATGGTTTCCTTAGGGTATCCTATGAAGACGCATTTTTTCGACTTGGGTTCGAGCTTTTCAGGTTGAAGTTTCTTGACATAAGCATCGCATCCCCAAACTTTTAGAAACGACAGCTTAGGTTTCTTCCCAAACCATAATTCATACGGTGTCGTCTCAACGGATTTAGACGGTGCCCTATTTAAAGTGAATGTAGCTGTCTCTAGAGCATATCCCCAAAATGATAGCGGTAAATCGGTGAGTGACATCATAGATCGCACCATATCCAATAGAGTGCGATTACGACGTTCAGACACACTGTTACGCTGAGGTGTTCTAGGCGGCGTGAGTTGTGAAACAATTCCACATTCCCTTAAGTGCATACCAAATTTGTGACTCAAATATTCTCCCCCACGATTTGATCGTAAGAACTTTATTTTTCTGTCATGTTGATTCTCTACCTCATTTTGAAATTCCTTGAACTTTTCAAAGGTCTCATACTTGTGTTTCATCAAGTAGACATACTCATATCTACTTAAGTCATCAGTGAGAGTGAGAACATAACAATAGCCTCCGCGAGCCTCAACGCTCATTGGACCGCACACATCAGTATGTATGATTTCCAATAAGTTGGTTGCTCGCTCCATTGTTCCGGAGAATGGAGTCTTGGTCATTTTGCCCATGAGGCATGGTTCGCATGTGTCAAATGATTCATAATCAAGAGACTTCAAAAGTCCATCAGCATGGAGCTTCTTCATGCATTTGACACCAATGTGACCAAGGCGGCAGTGCCACAAGTATGTGGGACCATCATTATCAACCTTACATCTTTTGGTATTCACACTATGAATATGTGTAACATCATGTTCGAGATTCATTAAGAATAAACCATTGACCAGCGGGGCATGACCATAAAACATATCTCTCATATAAATAGAACAACCATTATTCTCGGATTTAAATGAGTAGCCATCTCGTATTAAACGAGATCCAGATACAATGTTCATGCTCAAAGCTGGCACTAAATAACAATTATTGAGGTTTAAAACTAATCCCGTAGGTAAATGTAGAGGTAGCGTGCTGACGGCGATCACATCGACCTTGGAACCATTCCCGACGCGCATCGTCACCTCGTCCTTCGCCAATCTCCGCTTATTCCGCAGCTCCTGTTTTGAGTTACAAATATGAGCAACCGCACCGGTATCAAATACCCAGGAGCTACTACGAGTACTGGTAAGGTACACATCAATTACATGTATATCACATATACCTTTGGTGTTGCCGGCCTTCTTGTCCGCTAAGTACTTGGGGCAGTTCCGCTTCCAGTGTCTGCTTCCCTTGCAATAAAAGCACTCAGTCTCAGGTTTGGGTCCATGCTTTGGCTTCTTCCCAGCAACTGGCTTACCGGGCACGGCAACTCCCTTGCCGTCCTTCTTGAAGTTCTTCTTACCCTTGCCTTTCTTGAAACTAGTGGTTTTATTGACCATCAACACTTGATGTTCCTTTTTGATCTCCACCTCCGCTGATCTCAGCATTGAAAATACCTTAGGAATGGTCTTCACCATCTCCTGCATATTGTAGTTCATCACAAAGCTCTTGTAGCTAGGTGGGAGCGACTGGAGGATTCTGTCAATGACCGCGTCATCCGGGAGATTAACTCCCAGCTGAGACAAGCGGTTGTGCAACCCAGACATTTTGAGTATGTGCTTGTTGACAGAACCATTCTCCTCCATCTTACAACTGTATAACTTGTCGGAGACTTCATATCTCTTGACCCAGGCATGAGCTTGGAAAACCATTTTCAGCTCTTGGAACATCTCATATGCTCCGTGCTGCTCAAAACACTTTTGGAGCCCCGGTTCTAAGCTGTAAAGCATGCCACACTAAACCAGGGAGTAATCATCACTACGCGACCACCAGGCGTTCATAACGTCTTGAGTTGCTGGGAAAACGGGTGCTTCACCTAGCGGTGCATCTAGGACATATACTTTCTTGGCAGCTATGAGGATGATCCTCAAGTTCCGGACCCAGTCCGTATAGTTGCTACCATCGTCTTTCAGCTTGGTTTTCTCTAGGAACACGTTGAAGTTGAGGGCAACATTAGCGTGGGCCATTTGATCTACAAAACATATTGCAAAGATTTTAGACTAAGTTCATGACAATTAAGTTCATCTAATCAAATTATTTAATGAACTCCCACTCAGATAGACATCCCTCTAGTCATCTAAGTGATACATGATCTGAGTCAACTAGGCCGTGTCCGATCATCACGTGAGACGGACTAGTCATCATCGGTGAACATCTTGATGTTGATCGTATCTTCTATACGACTCATGTTCGACCTTTCAGTCTCTTGTGTTTCGAGGCCATGTCTGTACATGCTAGGCTTGTCAAGTCAACCTAAGTGTTTTGCATGTGTAAATCTGGCTTACACCCATTGTATTCGAATGTTAGAATCTATCACACCCGATCATCACGTGGTGCTTAGAAACAACGAACCTTCGCAACGGTGCACAGTTAGGGGAAACACTTTCTTTAAATTTTATGAGGGATCATCTTATTTATGCTACCGTCGTTCTAAGCAAATAAGATGTAAAACATGATAAACATCGCATGCAATCAAATAGTGACATGATATGGCCAATATCATTTTGCTCCTTTTGATCTCCATCTTCGGGGCGCCATGATCATCATCGTTACCGGCATGACACCATGATCTCCATCATCATGATCTCCATTATCGTGTCTTCATGAAGTTGTCACGCCAACGATTACTTCTACTACTCTGGCTAACGGTTTAGCAATAAAGTAAAGTAATTACATGGCGTTATTCAATGACACACAGGTCATACAATAAATTAAGACAACTCCTATGGCTCCTGCCGGTTGTCATACTCATCGACATGCAACTCGTGATTCCTATTACAAGAACATGATCAATCTCATACATCACATATATATCATTCATCACATCCTTTTGGCCATATCACATCACACGGCTTATGCTGCAAAAACAAGTTAGACGTCCTCTAATTGTTGTTGCAAGTTTTTACGTGGCTGCTATAGGTTTCTAGCAAGAACGTTTCTTACCTATGCCAAAACCACAACGTGATATGCCAATTTCTATTTACCCTTCATAAGGACCCTTTTCATCGAATCCGATCCGACTAAAGTGGGAGAGACAGACACCCGCTAGCCACCTTATGCAACTAGTGCATGTCAGTCGGTGGAACCTGTCTCACGTAAGCGTACGTGTAAGGTCGGTCCGGGCCGCTTCATCCCATGATGCCACCGAAACAAGATAAGACTACTAGTGGCAAGTAAATTGACAAAATCGACGCCCAGAACAATCTTGTGTTCTACTCGTGCATAGAAACTACGCATAGACCTAGCTCATGATGCCACTTGTTGGGGATCGTTGCAGAAATAAGAAAATTCTATGCATCACCAAGATCAATGTATGGAGTAACTAGCAATGAGAGAGAGGGGAGTGCATCTTCATACCCTTGAAGATCATGAGACGGAAGTGTTGCAAGAACGTGGATGAAGGAGTCGTACTCGAAGCGATTCAGATTGCGGTGGACTCCGATCTAAGCGCTGAACAACGGCACCTCCATGTTCAACACACGTGCAACCCAGTGACGTATCCCGTGCCTTGATCCAGCAAGGAGGAGGGAGAGGTTGAGGAAGAGGGCTCCAGCAGCAGCACGACAGCGTGGTGGTGATGGAGTGGCAGTTCTCTGGCAGGGCTTCGCAAAGCTCTTGCGGAGGAGGAGAGGTGTTGGGGAGGGGAGGGTGTCGGTGTCAAAACCGGCGGATCTCGGGTAGGGGGTCCCGAACTGTGCGTCTAGGCGGATGGTAACAGGAGACAAGGGACACGATGTTTTACCCAGGTTCGGGCCCTCTTGATGGAGGTAAAACCCTACGTCCTGCTCGATTAATATTGATGATGTGTGTTACAAGAGTGGATCTACCATGAGATCAAGGAGGCTAAACCCTAGAAGCTAGCCTATGGTATGATTGTTGTTCGTCCTATGGACTAAAGCCATCCGGTTTATATAGACACCGGGGAGGGCTAGGGTTACACAAAGTCGGTTACAATGGTAGGAGATCTACATATCCGTATCGCCAAGCTTGCCTTCCACGCCAAGGAAAGTCCCATCCGGACACGGGACGAAGTCTTCAATCTTGTATCTTCATAGTCTTGGAGTCCGGCTGATGATGATAGTTCGGCTATCCGGACACCCCCTAGTCCGGGACTCCCTCAGTAGCCCCCGAACCGGGCTTCAGCGACGACGAGTCCGGCGCGTATATTGTCTTCGGCGTTGCAAGGCGGGTTCTCCTTCAAACTTCATGTTCCTGTCGAATAGTGTCCGGCTTCCTTATAAATGTTGCGCTCCTTGGCTTCTACGCCCAATAATGGCCTTCTTCCACGTGTCGTATGAATGCGAAAAGCTAGGGCATTTTTACATTTTACCCCCTAGCCGCGCGAACGAGCCGCCTATAAGAGAGGCGAGGATCTAGATCCAGCTCACACCATCCTCCATTCGCAAGTTCTCATCGAAGCGCTTCTGACAAAAATCCATTCCATCATGGATAGTCGACGCGGCTCCTCCTCTCGCGCTCCCAGCCCTAGGCCAGGAGATTGGGGGAGATGCTCAGTTCCACATAGCGAGCTAGTGGCGCTCCAAACCGAGGGATATCTTCCCCCAGCTTTCATGGTTCCGGTTCGAGCCGGACTAGCCACCTTCAAGGGTGGCAAGCAGGCGGAGAGCGTCCCCAACCCTTCCAAAGGAGAGTGGGTATGCTTTGTCCCTTATCTAATAAGGGGACTCGGATTTCCCATACACCCGTTTCTCCGGGGGCTACTGGAGTTCTACGGACTCTAGCTTCACCACCTCACACCTGCCTCCATTTTGCACATCGCAGGCTTTGTAGCTCTTTGCGAGCTGTTCATGGGCATCGAGCCCCATTTTGCGCTGTGGAGGAGATTGTTTTGCCTTGTACCCCGTTCTTATGAGGGGTCAATATATCAAGTGGGCGGAGCCGAAATATGGCGCATCGCCGGGACCGGATATCTATCCGGCACCCCGAAGAAGGCGTCCGAAGACTGGCCTTCGGAATGGTTCTGCATGGAGGACGCCCCTCTGCCGGATCCAGTTCGGATCGGCCTCCCGGAGTTCAGCAATGCTCCCTTGAAGAAACGCCTGAGTTGGCGCCCGCGGAGCCCTCAACGGGAGGAGGATGGGAGCGTCCATTATCTGATGGGCCGGATCAGGTTACTGGCCCACTTTGGATTGACCATGATTGGAATCATGGCCACGTGCATTATGCGAGGGGTGCAGCCACTCCAATATAGGGGCCACCCTATGTGGGATTTCAACGGGGAAGACGACGCCACCCGTCACGGCCGCAGAGGGCCGAGCTGGCAAAGATCCTGTCTAGCTTGTACAAGGGGGAGGAGGAGGACTTTCTCCGCACGAATCCATTGAACGGATTCTCCATGAATAACCCTCGGAGCTGGGTAAGCGGACGTTTTATCTACCCGATCCATACTTCCAAGTCAAGTATTTTACTTTGTGATTTCGACGCAGGAGCTACGCCAGGATGTGGAGGGCATACAAAGCCTAACTCCACAGCCTGAGGATCCGGAATGATCCCTTGATCCGACCTCCAAAGAGGATCTGGACATAAAGGTGGAGCTGATTGACGGGGTGTTCCACCAACTTAGCATGGACAATGCTCTAGTCGCCATTACGGCTGACTACCCCAGCTTGATTCCGGCCTCCCAGGTGACTACGACCGAGGTCTTGACACCATCATTTGATCCGTGCTCAATTCTGACCATCCTATACTGATGGTGCATCGCAGGAGGTGCCTTTAAGGCGGGAAGCCAAACCTGCGGCGGCTGACCAGCAAGGGTCAGTTCGGCCCAGCAGGCGGAAGAGGAGTGCGACGCAAATCGAAACGTCGCCGCAACGGTACGGCGCACCATTGTTTTTAAGGGAAGGATCCCTATGAGGTATATTAACGCTCATAACTCTTTCCAGGAGGAAGAGCGCTCGCCGGACAGTGTCCGGAGAGGTTGCCAATCAAGCCTCCGCCAGCCATGCTCCATCACGTGGTCCGGAAGTGGAGGCGAACACAAGGCAAGAGCCGGATGCTCCTTCGACAGAGGATGCCGACAGGCTGTCCGCCACCCGGTCTGAGGTGGAGAGCGCCATGAATCACAGGCGTCGCCCGACAGTTCTTCGTGACGCGTGTTTCTCCCCGGAGGCGTTGAATGCCTTTGATGCGGGAAACACGCACCTCCATGCTGCTCAAGATGGTTTAACCAGAGCCACGGAGCAGTATGTGAAGGACATACGGGTAAGTAATTTTAATAGTTATATATGCTAGTAGCCCCCGAGACTTAAAATAGTTAAAACAACTGATTTAAGGATCATTTATTATGCAGGATCTTACGGAGAAGAATACCCACCTGTCCCAGGAGCTCCAAGAGTGCAAGGCCCAACTTGAGGCCGCACTATCCACCTCAGGGGGAGCCACAGAGACCCCCGCTGGTAATACGTTCTTCGAAAAGATAAGTAGTTAACAAAGTGCGGCGTGTGCATAAATCTGACAATAATATTGCAGAGGGCGCCGGACTAGATCCGGACAAGCAACAACTACTGCGTCAGCTAAAGGCCGGCGAGAGGGTGCTTATGAAGGTGCAGCAGGAGAGAAACAAGCTCCAAGATGCCCACACCCAGCTAGGAGAAGAGCTGAAAGGTGTTCGGGCCCAGCTGTCTGGCTCCGTGAAGGAGAATTAGCGGCTTCGTCGCGGCATTTATAGTAAGTGCTTGAGCAAATTCCTTTGAAAAGAAGAATTCGGCGAGGAAGTCGATTGACAGAAATGTGTCTTTAGGTGTGCTCACAGGTCGCCCTGCGGAGGAAATGCCTGGTTCAACGGGTGACCAACTTCCCGAGCTGGTTCAACTACTCGAACGTGTCCGGCAGGCGATGAGTGGCGTCGTTCATGCTTTATGGCCTTCCGTCTCCCTACCCGAGGGCCTTGGAGAGCTTGCTAAGAAGCTTCAGGGAGCACGGCGATGCCTCCGTCTGTGGAAAATATCAGCCTGCCGTCAGGGCGCCAGGGAGGCCTGGGCCATGGTGAAGACGCGGTACCCGAAGGCTGACCCAAACCACATGGCCGAGGTCGGACCTACGGGGCCTGATGGGAAGGAGATCCCTGTGAGCTTGATGTACGGCCAAGTAGAACTGGCCGCGAAATATTCCCAACAGGACTATAAATTAGACAGCCTGTTAGATGGGATTGAAGAGGAGTACAATCAGTCAGTTTGACGATGTAATTTGAAATGACATGTAAAATGCCTTCTAGCCGGATTTAGATCGTTTATCTTTGTGGACCTTTTCGCTTCAACCTACGGACCCAACAGTCCGGAGTGTGTCCGAATACCCTTACGGTTATAGAAGAGTCGGAGCATGCGTGGAGACAAGGCGTCGGGGTCATAATTGCTTTATCAGACAAGTGCCCAACTAGCTATGTTATATTACATGGTTAGTAAGAAACATCTTCCAGGGAGAATAGTTCCGTTAAGGGTTCCTTTCCCTGGGGGGCATGCCCTAAACTGCATGTCCGGACTGCGAAAATAGCAGAAAAAGCATCTGGGGGCAAATAAATAAGTAAGTAATAAATCATCTTTCAAGTCACCGACCGAATATTCTCTTAAGAACGCTAGCTTTCGGCTTCACCCAGTCGGAGGTACACATCCGGCTGACCCGGCAGTAACAATCGCAGAGGTGCTCCCTTTACCTCCTAGCCGAACAATCGGGAACGTAGGGGTAAGCATAGGAGCCAGGCAACCCAGCTTGGCCAAAACTTAAGTCATATCGATGCATATAATGGTGAATAAAAGGTACATGCGGAAGTATGACACATGTGTTGGGCATGAAGCCCGTATAAATAAGCTTCTGTTAAAGAAGCCCCCAGGTATAACGAGTGCTAGGAGCACATCAAGTGTGTGCGAACAATGCGCAAATCAGCCTATCAAAGGTATTGGAAGAAAAAAAAGTGGGAAGAAGGAGGGGGACAAGAGATAGTGAAAATGTAAAAAGATGGACGGAGGAGTGAGACGAACTCTAAGTCCGGCGTTAGGCGTAGAATCTTCAGAGACGGGCTGCGTTCCATGGGTTCGGCTCGAGTCGGTTGTTAGATGCGTTGCGTAGACGGTATGCTCCGCCGGTCAGGACTTGGTCGATGTGAAGGGACCTTCCCACTTGGGCTTAAGTTTGTCCTTTTTCTTGTCCGGCAGGCGTAGAACAAGTTCGCCAACATTGTAAGTTTTGGCCCGTACTTCTCTGCTTTGATATCTTTGAGCCTGCTATTGATAAAATGTTGAACAAGCTTTTGCCACGTCCCACTCCTACTCTAAGGCATCCAAACTGTCCTGCCGATCCATCTCGGCTTCTCTTTCTTTGTACATGCGCACGCGAGGTGAGTCATGAATTATATCACAGAGCAGAACTGCCTCTGCGCCATACACCATAAAAAATGGTGTGAATCCGGTAGTTCGGTTTGGCATGGTCCGCAGCCCCCAGAGTACGGAGTCGAGCTCCTCTACCGAGTGCGTGTTAGATTCCTTGAGGGACCGCACTAGTCTGGGTTTGATGCCGCTCATGATTAGACCATTTGCTCGCTCGACTTGACCATTGGTTTGAGGGTGATAGACTGAAGCGTAGTTGAGCTTGATGCCCATGTTTTTGCACCAGAGTTTAACCTCGTCGGCCGTGAAATTCGTGCCGTTATCGGTGATGATGCTGTGGGGGATGCCAAAGCGGTGTACTACCCTGGATATGAAGTCTATCACAGGTCCGGATTCTGCCGTTTTAACCGGCTTGGCTTCAATCCATTTGGTGAATTTGTCCACCATGACCAATAAGTATTTGTGCTTGTGGGTTCCCCCTTTAAGGGGTCCAACCATGTCAAGCCCCCAGACCGCGAACGACCAGGTGATGGGTATAGTTTTGAGGGCGGTGGGTGGCATGTGGCTCTGATTAGCAAAGAGCTGGCAACCGACGCATCGTTGGACTAAGTCCTGAGCATCTGCCCGGGCTGTTGGCCAATAAAATCATGTACGGAAGGCCTTGCCTACAAGGGCCCGGGCTGCGGTGTGGTGCCCGCCGAGTCCGGCGTGAATTTCAGCCAGGAGATTTCGCCCCTCCTCTTCGGAGATACACCTTTGAAGGACTCCGGTTGTGCTTTTCTTATAAAGTTCTCCCTCATGGACCTTGTAGGCTTTAGATCGCCGAACTATGCAGCGGGCCTCATTTTGGTCTTCGGGAAGTTCCTGCCTAATTAAATAGGCTAGGAATGGTTCCGTCGACGGGGCAATTACTGCCATTATTTCGTGGGCTGAAGGTGTTATTTCATTGGCTGAGCCGCCGATTGTGTCAGAATTGTCTGAGTTAGGTGATGCAGATGGCTCCAGATTGTTATTTTCGGACTCCTCTTCCCATAGTACGGATGGCTTAAAGAGCCGTTCCAGGAAGATGTTTGGAGGGACGGCGTCGCGTTTTGGCCGATGCATGCTAACACGTCTGCTGCCTGGTTATTATCCCGGGCTACATGGTGGAATTCGAGTCCTTCGAACCGAGCTGGCATTTTTAGGACGGAGTTGCGGTAAGCTGCCATTTTCGGATCTTTTGCGTCAAAGTCTCCATTTACTTGGGATATTGCGAGGTTTGAATCCCCGCGCACCTCTAGGCGTTGAATGCTCATGGAGATTGCCATCCGGAGGCCGTGCAGGAGGGCCTCGTATTCGGCTGCGTTGTTGGAGTCCATGTACATTATTTGAAGTACATATTGGACTGTGTCTCCAGTTGGGGACGTCAAGACGACGCCAGCCCCCAAGCCAGCCAACATTTTGGATCCGTCGAAATGCATGATCCAATTGGAGTACGCGCCATACTCTTTAGGGAGTTCGGCTTCGGTCCATTCGGCGACGAAGTCAGCCAGAACTTGCGATTTTATAGCTCGCCGTGGTTTGTAGGTTATGTCAAATGGTAAGAGCTCAATGGCCCATTTTGCAATCCTGCCCGTTGCGTCGCGATTGTTTATAATATCGTTGAGAGGTACTTCGGAGGCCACCGTTATGGAACACTCTTGAAAGTAGTGTCGCAGCTTCCGGGATGCCATGAACACCGCATACGCTATCTTTTGATAATGTGGGTACCGGGACTTGCATGGAGTTAAGACAGTGGATACGTAGTACACTGGTTTTTGAAGAGGGAATCTGTGCCCTTCTGTTTCTCATTTGACGACGAGTACCGCACTGACAACTTGATGTGTTGCTGCGATATATAATAACATAGGTTCGCCCAGGTTGGGCGCGGCCAGGACCGGATTTGTTGCTAGTATGGCCTTGATTTCTTCGAGTCCGGCCGTGGCGGCCTCCGTCCATTCGAAATGTTCGGTGCGCCGGAGGAGGCGATAGAGGGGCAGAGCCTTTTCTCCCAAACGGGAGATGAAGCGGCTTAGCGCCGCTACGCACCCAGTTAGTTTTTGTATTTGCTTGAGGTCTTTAGGGATATCCAATTGTGACAGAGCTCGGATCTTGGCTGGGTTTGCTTCAATTCCTCTACCGGATACGATGAAGCCCAAAAGCTTTCTGGCTGGTACTCCGAAGACACATTTTTTCGGGTTGAGCTTAATGTCATATGCTCGGAGGTTGTCAAATGTCGCCCTCAAGTCGTCTACTAGGGTTTCGATGTGTTTGGTCTTGACGACCACATCGTCTACGTATGCCTCTACTGTTTTGCCTATCTGGGTAGCCAGACATGTCTGAATCATGCACTGATATGTTGCGCTGGCGTTTTTGAGTCCAAAGGGCATTGTGTTGAAGCAGAATGGCCCGTATGGAGTAATGAATGCCGTTGCGGCCTGGTCTTTTTCTGCCATCTTGATTTGATGGTATCCGGAGTATGCATCGAGGAAGCACAATGAATCGTGCCCTGCGGTAGCATCGATGATTTGGTCGATGCGAGGGAGAGGGACAGGGTCCTTTGGACAGGCCTTGTTAAGGTCTTTGAAATCGACGCAGAGGCGCCATGATTTGTCCTTTTTTGGTACCATTACCAGGTTGGCTAGCCAGTCCGGATGTTTGATATCTCTGATGAATCCGGCTTCTAAGAGTTTGGCTAGCTCTTCTCACATTGCCTGTATTTTAGGTTCGGAAAATCGCCGAAGAGCTTGTTTGACTGGCTTAAATCCTTTTAGGATATTTAGGCTGTGCTCTGCCAACCTGCGTGGGATTCCTGGCATGTCTGAAGGGTGCCAGGCAAAAATGTCCCAATTTTCCCGAAGGAATTCTCGTAGTGCGGCTTCTATATCAGGATTTAATTGTGCCCCAATGGATGCCGTCTTTGTGGGGTCCGTTGAGCCATCCCTCCAGTACGGTTCCGTACCCTTTATGGGGTTTTTGCTTTTTGGTTTTTAACCCAGGTGCTTGAGTATGACGCACCCTTTTATTTCGGACTGGGGTTGTATTCAGGGCCGGATTGTCCCAAAACCTAGTTTCGGTTTTCCAGGCACTTTCCATCACGCAGTATTTTTGTACAATGGTCGTTAGGTCGGTGAAGCGTGTAACTTCGCAACGACTGATGGCGTTTATGATTCCCTTGTCCATGCAATTGTTGCAGAATATCGAAATCGCGCTTTCTTCACGACAGTCCTTTATCCTGTCCATAACCAGGAGGAATCTGGCCCAGTAATGATGTACTGTTTCATCGGGCTCTTGCCATATTTGAGATAGATCGCTTATGTTTGGGTGGGCGGGCGGAATCAAGTTTGGAACCCCGTCCAATCTGAGGCTCAAAGGCCACGAAGCTTCGGGATTCGGAAGCTTGGTTTGCTGGACGCTTTCCCACAAATCTGGTCTGATGCCTGACTTTAGGTTCAGTGTTTGATTAACGCCCGTACCTCCGTGGGAATCCGGCATGGAGGGATCGGGAATCCAGACATAGTTGGTTTTTAACATAGAAGAAGAGTCGCCGCATTGTTCCTCTACCACAACAACGTGGTGGGTGACCTGGAGAGTTGATTTCTCTCAGATCGGTTTTAAGCCCAATCTGATCGTAGTCGGTAGCGACTCCCAGGGCGGCGATGCGATCCAAGAGCTCGTTTACGGAGGAGAGCTCAATCGGATCTAGCTGCTCGGCGAATTCCGAGCTGACGTGAAGATCGCTTTTAATGACTTGAGAGGTCATTGTCGGAGCGGTGGCCGAATAGGCGGTCATGAGAAAACCGCCTAGCCGGATAGTCTGGCCAGCGGCCAAAGCTCCCTTGACGATGGTGCCATCTTTAAAGACGGGAAAAGGCATCCTTCCTGATGGTGACGGCACAGAGGAACTCTCAATGAAAGCACCAATGTCGGTGTCAAAACCGGCGGATCTCGGGTAGGGGGTCCCGAACTGTGCGTCTAGGCGGATGGTAACAGGAGACAAGGGACACGATGTTTTACCCAGGTTTGGGCCCTCTTGATGGAGGTAAAACCCTACGTCCTGCTCGATTAATATTGATGATGTGTGTTACAAGAGTGGATCTACCACGAGATCAAGGAGGCTAAACCCTAGAAGCTAGCCTATGGTATGATTGTTGTTCGTCCTATGGACTAAAGCCATCCGGTTTATATAGACACCGGAGAGGGCTAGGGTTACACAAACTCGGTTATAATGGTAGGAGATCTACATATCCGTATCGCCAAGCTTGCCTTCCACGCCAAGGAAAGTCCCATCCGGACACGGGACGAAGTCTTCAATCTTGTATCTTCATAGTCTTAGAGTCCGGCTGATGATGATAGTTTGGCTATCCGGACACCCCCTAGTCCGGGACTCCCTCAGAGGGGCTGCGCCTTGAATGTGGTGCTGCAGCCTCCCCTCACCCCTCTATTTATAGGGAGAAGGAGGAAGGGGGCCGGCCCCCTCTAGATGAGGTCCAGAGGGGGGGGCGGCCAAGGGGAGGGGGCTTGCCCCCCAAGCAAGGGGGCGCCCCCTTTAGGGTTTCCCCCCCAACCCTAGGCACATGGGCCCTAGGGGGGTGGCACCCAGCCCTCCAAGGGGCTGGTTCCCTTCCCTCTACAGCCCATGAGGCCCTCCGGGACAGGTGGCCCCTCCGGGTGGACCCCCGGACCCCTCCGGTGGCCCCGGTACAATACCGGTATGCCCCCGAATATTTCCGGTGACCGTATGACAACTTCCCATATATAAATCTTCACCTCCGGACCATTTCGGAACTCCTCGTGACGTCCGGGATCTCATCCGAGACTCCGAACAACATTCGGTAATCACATACATATCTTCCTTATAACCCTAGCGTCATCGAACCTTAAGTGTGTAGACCCTACGGGTTCGGGAATCATGCAGACATGACCGAGACAACTCTTCGGCCAATAACCAACAGCGGGATCTGGATACCCATGTTGGCTCCCACATGTTCCACGATGATCTCATCGGATGAACCACGATTTCAAGGATTCAAGCAATCCCGTATACAATTCCCTTTGTCAATCGGTACGTTACTTGCCCGAGATTCGATCGTCGGTATCCCAATACCTCGTTCAATCTCGTTACCGGCAAGTCACTTTACTCGTTCCGCAATGCATGATCCCATGACCAACTACTTAGTCACATTGAGCTCATTATGTCGATGCATTACTGAGTGGGCCCAGAGATACCTCTCCGTCATATGGAGTGACAAATCCCAGTCTTGATTCGCGCCAACCCAACAGACACTTCCGGAGATACCTGTAGTGCACCTTTATAGCCACCCAGTTCTGTTGTGACATTTGGTACACCCAAAGCATTCCTACGGTATCCGGGAGTTGCACGATCTCATGGTCTAAGGAAATGATACTTGACATTAGAAAAGCTCTAGCAAACGAACTACATGATCTTGTGCTATGCTTAGGATTGGGTCTTGTCCATCACATCATTCTCCTAATGATGTGATCCTGTTATCAATGACATCCAATGTCCATAGTCAGGAAACCATGACCATCTGTTGATCAACGAGCTAGTCAACTAGAGGCTCACTAGGGACATGGTGTGGTCTATGTATTCACACATGTATTACGGTTTCTGGTCAATACAATTATAGCATGAACAATAGACAATTATCATGAACAAGGAAATATAATAATAACCATTTTATTATTGCCTCTAGGGCATATTTCCAACAATTGTCTCCCGTGAGCTCATCTACCATCTCGACGTGGCCTAGGATCACCGACCCCTCTCCGCAACGGAGGCATGGCTCCGTAGTGAGCTTAAACGCAAGTACCTCGGCCTTGCATCCCTTGACCGCTCGCTCGCGCGCGAGCGCGCTCGCTTCGCCTGGCTCAAGGAGGGTGACACTAACACGGCCTTCCTCAAATTGCATGCCGCGCACCGCCACTAGAAGAACCGCATCCTTGGGCTGCATCACGAGGGCGCTTTTGTCAGCGACGATATCGGCATGGCCAAAGTGGTGTTCTCCCACTTCTCGGCAACCATTGGCTCCTCCCCTCCCCACGAGCATACCATCAACCTCGACAGCTTCGACAATCGTCACTTCGACTTGCTGCCCCTGGAAGAACCGTTCACCGAGGACGAGATTTGGTTCGCTGTCAAGAAAATGCCCACGGGCAAGGCACCCGGCCCTGATGGGTTTACAGTGGAGTTTCTACGCTCCTGCTGGGCCATCGTCAAAGATGATATCTGCGCCGCCTTCGACAAACTGTATGCCATGAACGACATGGGTTTCCGCAAGCTTAACGAAGTGCTCCTCTCCCTCCTACCCAAGAAGCAAGATGCGTCCACCATCTCCGATTAGAGGCCGATCAGCCTTATCCACTTGATTGCCAAGGTCTTATCCCTACGGCTTGTGCCACGCCTTCATGACCTTGTCTCCACAAACCAGAGTGCGTTCATCGCGGGGAGGAGCATCCATGACAACTTCTTCCTGGTCCAGCAAACCACAAGACTGCTCCACAACCTCAAAGCTCCGCGCGTCCTCCTCAAACTGGATATCGCCAAGGCCTTCGACACAGCCTCATGGCCCTTCCTCCTCGAAACTCTCCGCCACATCGGTTTCAGACACCGTTGGTGTGAATGGATATCCATACTCCTCTCCACGGCTTCAACTAGGGTACTCATCAATGGCAACCCTGGGCCGCCAATCTCCCATGCGCAAGGCCTCCGCCAAGGCGACTCCGTCTCGCCCATGCTCTTTACCCTCGCCATCGACAAACTCAATTCGCTGCTCCAACACGCCACGCACTCTGGCATCCTCAAGAGGCTCACTCCGTGGCATGCGGCCTCCGGCATCTCCATGTTTGTTAATGACGTTGTCATCTTTTGCCACCCGGACGCCATCGAGCTCGACATCATCAAGGAGCTGCTCCGCCTATTTGGCAACGCCTATGGCCTCTGCACGAATTTCCTCAAGTGCTCCGCTGCTCCTATTCGCTGCGGCACCGACGAGCTCACCATTATCGGGTCTTCCCTGACCTGCCCGATTGTGAGATTCCCCATAAACTACCTCGGCTTGCCGCTCTCAATCCGGAAGGCCTCGGCCTCTGCATTGCTTCCGCTCGTGGATAAACTTGTGAAGAAACTTGCTACCTGGAAGGCCTCTCACCTCTCGCGTGGCCAGCGCCTTGCCCTTGTCCGCCATGTGCTCATTGCCATGCCAGTCCATATACTGCTGCGCTGGCCATCAATCCACCAATCCTCAAGAAGATAAACAGGATGATCCGAGACTTTCTTTGGCATGGAAACTAGGATGCGCACACTGGCTCATGCATCGTCTCCTGGCAAAAAGTTTGTCGGCCCCTTGAGCTTGGCGGGCTCGCCATCCGTGATCTCCACCGCACTGGAGTCGTGCTGCGCACGCGCTGGCTGTGGTTCCAAGCCACCGACGCGGACCGTGCTTAGAAACATCTCCATCTACCCTCTGATCGGGAAGCCTCTGAGATTTTCCGCGCCTCTACCTCATGGACACTTGGTAATGGTAACAAGTGCAGATTTTGGCGCGATCACTGGCTCCAAGGGCAGTCTATCTCTGAAATTGCGCCAAACCTGCTCGCGCTCATCCCTCGCCAACGCGCAACAACAGACTTGTCTGCGAGGACCTCACTGATCGCGGCTGGATTGCGGACATCCATGGCACCCTAAACACCGCGGCTATCATCGAGTACGTGCAGCTATGGAGACGACTGCAGGAGATCACCCTCTCCAACGACCCGGACCACCTTTCTTGGAGGTGGACTGCACATGGCACCTACACAGCGAACTCCGCCTACCGGGCCCAATTCATCGGAGCCACCACCTCACCCCATTGGCGCATCATTTGGAAATCTTGGGCCCCTACTAATGCCAAGATCTTCCTATGGCTGGCCTCCCTTGACCGCTGCTGGACTGCCGAGCGCCGGGCGCGACACAATCTACCTCACGACCCCACATGCAAGCTTTGCGACCAAGAGCATGAAACCCTTCACCACCTGCTCGTGGGATGCGTCTTCTCCCGCACCACCTAGCACGAGGTCCTGGCATGGAGCCGCATGACCGTGCAACCCCCGGACGGCACACTTGACTTCTTCGAGTGGTGGACGATGGCCACTAGCGCCACTCCATCCTGCTTGCGCAAAGGCCTCCACACCCTCGCCATCCTTACGGCCTGGGCTATCTGGAAGCACCGGAACGCGACGCTCTTCGATGCCGCCACACCTTCTTCCACCAAGCTCATCGACGACATCAAGCAAGAAGCCACGCTTTGGGCTAAAGCCGGCGCCAAAGGGTTAGACAAAGTTATCCATGTAATCTAAACCAACCCCTTGTAAAGGCTGAGCAACCTTTTCTGCTTGACTCTCGCGCTTT